>NC_060271.1:28260466-28294202 GCF_021613505.1 Equus quagga | reverse complement strand
GCTGCTGCTGCTGCTGCTGCTGCTGCTGCTGCTGCTGCTGCTGCTGCGGCTGTGACCACCCCACCCCTTCCCCAGCCCGCCTCCCCCTCCCCCACCCACAGCCTCCCCAGGGGAGCCAGGCTGCCAGCCCCAGCTCTCACTTCCGGCCTCATGACCCTCTCTCCAGCCTGCACACTCCTCCCCCCACACCATTTCCCTCCCAGCCTGGATTGAAGGCCCAGGGATGTCCTCAAATGGAAAACACTGCATCAAAGGGGCTATTACTGCTGCTGTGAGACCTCCCCCATCACCTCCCTTCCAGGCCTCTATCTCCCAGGATCTGCCCCCTCAGGAACTAAGTACCACCCCTCTCAATCTCCTTCTCTTCACCCCACTCCCACCTACCCAACTGTGCCTGAAGCTCTTCTTCCAACCTGACTTCAGCCCAAAATCATAACAAAAATAACAATGATGAAAAGAATGATGGCAGCTGCCACTTCTTTGGCATTTACACGGAGGCACAGAGAGGTTAAGTTATGTCTTTAAGGACAAACAGCCACGACATGGAGGAGCTGGAGTCTGAATTTAGGTTTGTTGGGTTTCTTTAAACCAAACTTCTTCACTGTCTAGAGAGTCAGCCCCTTCCCTCCCCTACAGCCTCCTCCAACTGTCCTAGTCCCAATCACCAGTTCTAGCTTTTAACTTCTAATCTACCCCCTCCCACCTTAGTCACCCACATGCACTACCCTCCCTCGCCACTAGGTGTCCCCTTAGAGCTACTGATGCCCCCAAGGGGAGCAAGCCCCGCCCCACCCCCTGGAGCCATCAGGGCCCCCCCACAGCACAGCGCAGCACAGCGCAGCGCAGCACACCCCACCCCACCCTACCCCCAGCCACACAGAGCTCCTTTGTGCAGCCCTCGCCCACCCCCTTCCTGCCCGGAGCGGGGCACCTGGCAAGCAGGTCTGCCCTAGTCCCGCCCCCTGCCAGCCCCCTTCCCTGGGTGCCAGGTGTGCGGGCACCACTGCCAGCTCTGGCTGAACCTGAGGGTCACCCTGCCGGGTGGCCCTCCCTTCCTCCCTCCGAGGTCACCCAGGGACTGTGCTTCCCGCCCTGCTCCGCCCCCATCCCCTCCTGCCCTTGGCCCTTCCAGACTCCTGTCCTTGTCTTTCCTTCTGTCTGCCGGAGGACTCCCCTCCTCCAGCCCCACCAGGCCCTCCCCACAGCCTCCCACCCCCGCCCACCTCCTTCCCCAGAGAGCTCCTGGTTCCGCCCCCCTCTCCCCGCCCAGGTCTGATGAACTCCTCCTCCTGGAAAGTTGCTGCAGGAAAGGAAGTGACTTCAGCGATTTGGCCACAAGGCTGGGCACTGCTGAGCCCAGCTCAACTGAAGGCTTGCCCAGCCCACCTCCAAAGCACAAATGGAGCCACGTGCACACACCTCCCCCAGTGTGCACCCAGAACCCTGAACACACGCTTCCCCAGTGACACGCGGAGAGATTCCTGTGTACACACACTACATAATCCCAGCGTACCCACAGATCACCTCAGTGTGTTCAGATTCTTGTCTACACACCTCTCCAGTGGACACTAGCACCCTGCACACATACACCATCCAGTGTGGTACACACAACACTCCAGTATTCTCACACCTGCCCACACGCAATCTTGCACACTCACCACTCCAATGTACCACATTCACAGACCCCGGACATCCTCCAGCCCAATCCACTTATATAACTCTCACATACAGAACCCTCAGGACAGAGCCCTACACACGCCTGCTTGCACACAAGATGCCTTGCACATTTGTAGGCTGGTAGACACAGTCCTGCATCCTCCCACAGCTGTACCTTCCCACCCTTACAATCCCAGGAGGCCCCACCCCCAGACCTCAGGACCCAGGAATGCTCTTTTGGAAGATGGGTGGGGTCCCCAGGCAGGCTGGGCTCCAGGGAGCTTCCTGGAGCCTGGAGGCGTCATGTGTCAGTTCAGGGAGTTGCCTCTGAAGGGCAGGGCAGCCCCACCTGGCCTCTGTGGCTCTTGAGACTGGGTGGGCTAATCTGGGCCAGGAGTAGGAAGGGGGTCCTTCCCCCACCCCATTGCATCCTATGAGGGCAGCCTAGCATACCTGAGCTACCCAGGTCCTCTCAGCACCTCACGATGGCCTCCCAGCTCTCTGGTTCCACAGACTCCAGTAGAAAGGGGTCCTGGGTGGGGGGTCAGCTGCACACATCAGGCACTCTGGTTTCCACCTCTGCCCTGAGTTCTGGTCACTGTCACAACCCTTTTCTCTTCCCAGTTCTCTCAGGTCATCAAAGTGCAGAGAAGAGTCCCCAGACTAGGAGGCAGGACTCCAGGGGACTTGCTGTATATCCATGGGTCTCAGGTCCCCTTTCTGGATAATAGGGAGTTTGAGTAAGCTGGGTTAATATATTTGATTCTATAAATGGCCTCTTTTTGGCCTAAGCCAGGAGAGGGGACTCCCTGCTAGGAATGGGAAGTAAGTGCTCTTGATCCCCACTCGCTGGGGGTGGCACAGACTTGACTTCCCTGTACACTGTTACCTGAGTGGCTGTGCAGACAGGCCTGGCTCAGCAGGAAAGGCCTGTCTTCGCCAGTGATTCCAGGGTGCTTTCCGCGGCGGCCTGAGAGTTGCCCCGACCCCGGGGCCCTCTGCATGCACTTAGCTGGGAAGGCTCTGGGATCCAGGCCGATGGGCAGATAGGCAGGCAAGCTCCCATCTGTGGAAGTAAACACAATACCCCAGGCATCAGCATGGACACAGGATGAGTCAGAGAGAGGGACGAGGAGGCTGTCCTAGACCGGGCCCAATCTTGTGCACAATGAAATCAGCTCCAACCTCATGTCACAGGGGAGTTGTGAGCCTCTCTTGAAACCCCAGGTTCCTCCCGGGAAGCAGTATCTTTGTGTGTGCAGGTACATGCAGGCATGAACATGAACACACACACTATGGTGGCTTTGGCAGTCAGAGAGTCCTTGGCTCTATCCTTCCTAACTGTGTGATCTTGGGCAAGTCAGTTAACCTCTCTGGCTCTCAGTTTTCTCATCTATAAAATGCGGAGATCTTATAAATGGGGAGGAGTGCTCTGGGGAAACTATAAATGCTAAGAGCTTATTTAGAATGCAGGGGTGAGAGTTGCTGTTCAAAGTGATGGTGAACGCAGATTTCCATGAGGGGTATAATATGCAGCTGGCACTCACTCTTCTCCATCAGTAATTGGTTATGTCTCTTGTTTTCTTTAATAACCATGGCCCTTCTCGCTACCCCCCTGCTTCCTGCCCATTTGTCTGCCCCGAAGTCTGTACTGGAGCCCAGAGGGGGTGTGGGAATAAAGCCTCATGGACTGCTTAGAGGTTCTGGTTGCCTGGGAATCTGTATGTGGGTTAGAGATCCTGCCCGTATAAATGCACGTCTGTGAATGTTCAGCTGTCTGGGGCAATACACCTGTATGTGGGTTCTTGGGTCTACTTAGCCTTCTGTATGCTTTCCTGTGTATTTTTGTATGTCTGTGTGGGACATGTGTGTTTAAGAGTGTACATGTTTGGGATCATTGTGTTTGCTCACTATGGTCTGTGGTCAGCCGAGTATGTGTACACGTGAGGCTCATGCGTACCTGGGTTTGATGTCTTCAGTTATATGTGTGGGGGTGTGCATCTGGGTCTATTCAGCTTTGTGTGTGTGTCCAGCTGAGCTTGTGTTTGCATGCCTGTGAGGACACAGAGGTGTAAGCACCTACGTGAGACAAGGTGTGCCCAACTGTGGTCAGGCTGTGAGTGTGCCTGTGAGTGCACACTCTGCCTGGCTCTCTGCATCTCACTGTGTCAGGAGCTGAACCGGCTTCTGCCTGTCTCAGAGCTTTCTGGATGTGTGTGGGGGGTGGGGTGGGGGCGTGTGGCTGATCCTCTGCTGTCCCTGCGGGTTTCCAATCTCAAGGCTGATGGCTGTGGGCACTGGTGTCACTGTGCATCAGTGTTGCCACCCTCCTACCTCTGCCTTTCTTTGGATTTTCAGGGTCATAGTGTGCTGGCACGACTGGTCATGGCGTCTCTGTGGGTCTCTTTCACTGTGGGTCGTTATGCGCTCGTGCATGTGTGCACTGTATCACGTTATCATTGTGTGTGTGTGTCAGTGGGTCCTTGTGCCATGTCATTGTATGTCTGTGCCAGTATAGCTGTGTGTCAGTATCAACATGTGTGAGAGGATCTGTGTGCTATGGTGTGCCTGTCAGCACAACGGTGCCTCAGTGTTTGTGTGGCACCTTTGTGTAACTTGTCAGTGCATGTGTGTGTGTCTGTGCATGTGAGAGACCCTTTGTGAGACAGTGTGTGCCTGTGTCACTGTGTTTGTATGCCTGCTTCCCTCCTCCCTCCCTATCTCCTGCGCTTGCTCTCTCTCTCTCTGTAGGAGCCAGACAACTCCCCAAGCCTGGATTAGGGACAATTTATCCACAGGCAGAGAAGGAGAATTCCAACCTGCCAGAGCCTCCCTCCTCTGATCCATCCCCCCTTTCCTCGTGGTTGGGTGGGCACAGAAATGCAGCCTGGCAGCTCCCAAGCCCTCAGGGAGCCCCCACCTCTCTAGCTCCCCAGAGGCCCAGGAGGGCAGAAAAGATGGAAATCTGGGTGGCCCCAGAGCCCTCCACTGGGGGTGAACTGGCTGCCCCTCATCCTGGCCCCCACAGCTTAGCTCATCTTGGCCCTGCTCTCCTACATATGGTGGTGGTGGGGGGGGGGGTAGAGTCTGCATGGGGTCTGCCTGGCCCTGGGGGCTGGGGGGACCTCAAGAGCAAAGCTGCTCCCAGCCCCTCCATAACCTGATACTCCCCAGCTGATAAACGTCAGCTCCCCCCACCCCATGAAATACAAATGATGGGGGAACTTGATGTGCCCACACAGGCTGGGGGAGATGCTGGGAGGCGGGGGACAGTGTGGTGGGGGGAATGCGGCAAGGGGGGAGCAGGGGCTGAGCTGGGACTAAGGCTCCCTTCACGGTGCTCCAGGCGCAAGGCAGAATCACATGTTTCCCATTAGCTGCTCTGGCCTCCTTGTTCAGGGGGTGTTGGCTGGGGGAGATTTGTTCTGGTTGCAGACACCAGCCGAGACCACACAAGAGAGAGAGAGGAAAAGACAGACAGAGAGAGATTGAACGCCAGAGGGAGAGAGAAAAAGACAGAGAGAGGGAGAACGAGAAAGATACACAGAGACAGACAGAGGGAGAGAGACAGAGAGACGGAGACAGACAGAAACTGTAAGAGACAGGCACTCACAAACACAAACACAAAAACAGAGAGTGGTGATAGGAGAGGCTAACAGAGACTGGGGGACAGAGACAGTGACAGGGAGATGGAGACCAAAGTGGAGAGAGGCTGGTGAGAAGCTGAGGAGCAGGTGTCAGGGAGGCACAGAGTGGGAGTCATGCCAGGAGGGAACAAGAAGGAGAGAGAGAACATGACTGTAGGGCCAGGGTGAGCCAGGGAGAAGGGCTGGGTGAGGGTGCCGTGTGGGCAGCGGTGGGGCCAGGAGGGCAGGGGGGAGTGGGTAGGGATGCCAGGCAGACAGGCTGGCGGTGTGTGGGCAGGGGGAGTGGACGCTCCAGAGCTGGCCGGGCGGGGGCGGCCAGTGCGCCCGGAGGCTCCCGCCTCCTGACCCTCAAGCCTCGGAGAGATAACAGGCCCGAATAGTGCTGACTTGCGGTTCAGAAATCCAATATCCTCCGCGGCGCACTAATCGACTACCTGAGCTCCCGGCCCGCGCCGAGCTGCCCCGATTAATCCTGCGGCTCCACAGCCTTAATTAGTTTAACAGTTTCAGGGGCAGAAGAGGCAGGGAATAGGGCCCCCCAGGCCTGCGGGGACACAGCCCCCCATGTGAAGCCCGCCTGGTGCTCTACCTCCCCAGTCACACCTGCCCCAGTGCCAGGGGCCCCTTTCCACACTGTGTGAAGATACACGGGGTCCTTCCTCCTGGGGAACAGTCTCAAGGGTTGGCACCTGGGCCAGAAGGTAGGTCATGCGGGACTGAGACCCTCGCTCCAGCCCACATCTGTCCCTGTACTCAGGGCCCCCAGAGCTTCCTCTGGCCAGCCCTTTGGGGCCCTGTGGTCTGCGTGGGAAGGCCCTGCCAACCGCAGCCCCACACCACTGGGCAACATGTTGTCTCTTTAGGGTGAGAGACAACCCCCAAGTTACTGACAACCTCCCAACAGCACGAGATAATCACACATGTCACTCCTCACAACAACATCAGACGGGCACATGGTGACACCTCACACATACCCAACAGCCAGAGACAGGCACACAAGTCAGTGACCACCCTCCTAACAGGATGAGCTAAGCATATAACCTGTCACTTCACCCAGATCGTGAGACGGGCACATGATATCCCCAGACGGTATGAGACAGGGACACAGGTTGTCACCCTCATAACCATGTAACTAACATAAACCACGCACCCCCACACCCACTAACAGGATGCGAAATGCACAAAGAACCTGTCTCTCTCTCTCTTTCACACACACAAACACACACACACACACACACACACACACACAAGCCTCACCTTCCAGGTGTGAGAAAGGTACAGACTACCCCCCCAACCCCACCCACTACAGTATAACCCAGGGACACAACTTCGCCCCTTCCCCATCAGTCCTCCCTCCAGACTGCAGGATGGGCAAATGACACGTCACCCCGACTGCTTCAGACAGGTGACAGCCCACCCCCACTCCTCTCCCATCACTGCCAGCCTGGGTGGTGCTGTCCTCTGCCTGCAGAGGCGTCACAGCTCACGGGGCATGAATGTCACCCCAGCACTGCCAGAGCTGGGCACAGCCACACATTGCCCCAGTGACAAACACTACTAGCCCTAGGAGGAGGTGGAGGTGCACAGGGATCTGGGTGTGACCTTGGTCCCTGGACACGAGGAGGGGAGGTGCCATGGCCTCCCTCCTGGGTAACCTGGTCGCCTGATGCTGGGGGAGACGAGTACTGGGAAGGACAAGGCCTGGGCACACACACAATCTGAATGCCACCTCCCCAAGCTCCCACCCCCACCCCATTTCTAACTGAATATAGCTGTTATCTAGGGAAGGGACAAAATGAGTAGTGGAAGCAGTGCTGTCACTGAGGCCCGGGGAGCTATTCCTACAAGACTTCTTAGAGATCATGAAGGGGAGGTGGTTATGGGTTGCTGTCACCATGCCCTCAGGGCCCAGGACTGAGAAGGGAGTGGGACGAGAGCTTCAGATCCCCACTGCTGCCAGGGGCACCCCCTTCCTTTCAAAGGCCCACTCTCTAAATTCAGGCCACAGAGCCTAACAAGGAGGCTAAAGTCCAGCGGCATGACTCACCCAGGGAACAGGCCCAGCCTGCTGGCCAAAGAGTGAGGGAGGCCAGGAGCCAAGGGGCCTGGGTTCAAGTCTGAGCTCCTCCCAGGCCAAGCTGAGTGACCTTGGAGCAGCAGTCAGGGAAGTGCCACGGTCGGAAAGAAGCTGAGGCTGGAGACCAGCAAGCAGAGCACTGGGGAGCCATGGGAAGGAAGACATAGCCGTCCAACCCCTGGCTCCACCGCTTCCTCACAAAGAACCTCAAGTTTTCTGATCTGTAAAGCGGGGACATTGTCTTGTGTCAGCCTCACAAGACAATGTGGCATAAAGTGGGCAGGTGCTCGAGAAATGGGAGCTTTTTATTGAAGAAGGGAAAACAGAGTAAGAGAGGGCAGGAAACTTGCCCAAGCCACAGAGCAAGTTAGTACCAGCCTCTGCCTCCTGGCTTCCCACCGGAGTTGTCTCCGTAAGACTCTTGGGGTGGGTGGCAGGTGTTTGAATGCTGTTGGTTCCAGAGCTGCCCTACTGTCCACTGAAGATTAAGGAAACTGATAGGAGTCTGTCATACACCCTGACCTTTACCCTAAACCACACTTGGCCCACTTTCAAATGCTGGACCAGAGAGCCAGCTCTAAGGGAGTGAGGCAGCCCACATCCCAGGCCCCCATGACCAGTGCCAGCACCTGGTGCTTGGAAGGACTGGGGGATCCAGGATGGCAGTGTCCAGGGCCCTCTCATTGTACAGGAGCCCAGAGAGGGACAGGCCCTAGCCTGAGGTCACACAGCATGACAGGAGCAGAGCCCAGAGCCCTGGCCAGGGACAGCCTCGGAGCAGAGTCCCTTTAGCCCCTGGGGGTGGCTGGAGATGGGGGGCCCTGAGGGACTGAGCAAAATGTGGCGACAGATGGCCTGCCGAGGCAGCGGCGATCTGGGCGGCTGGCAGGCATGCTCGCTCCCGCGCAGGGAAGCGGCTAATTTTAGCTGAGGCCTCGATGCCAGCTTTGTTCCCCCCACCCACCCGCCGAGGGGGCCCAGCATGCCTTGCGTGCAACCCGCCTCCCCCAGGCACCCCTACTCCCCCGCCTGGCCCCTTGGTGAGCAGTGCCCAGACCCCAGGGTGCTAGAACAGTCTGCCTGACCAGGCCTCATCACACCCAGAGGCAAGGGCTGGGCCCTGGAGGCCTGGCACCCCCACCCCAGGGTCTGTTTCCCATGACTCCAAGCTCATTCCTTGAAGAGGGGTGGCAGGGAGGAGGGCTAGAGGCCACTGCCCAGACTGGGAGGGCGGGCCTGACAGCAGGGCCTGCCAGTCTTGGGGGGGAGGTGGGGCACTGTCCTCCACCCGATACTTAAGGAGACAGGACCCTTATTCTACCCCTGCCCTGAGACAAATTCTTCTGTGCTGGAGTCCCCCTGGTGTTGGTGAGCAAGTGGGAGGGAGTCACTCCACTCTCTGTTCTTCGTAACTTTGACTTTGCTCCAGGAACTCAAAGTATTAAGAAGTCAGAGACAGAGGAAGGGTAGTATGCCTGTGCCACTGGAGGAAACTAAGGCACAATCTGAGACAGACATCACTGCAGCAGGGGAAGAGATAAATCCCAGGAATCAGTAAGGCCTGGACAGGCTCTTCTTTGAGCTCTTATAGCTAGGGGGCTTCTTGGGCCAGTGCAACCCCTGGTACTACCCGCTGTCCCCATCTGGGCTGGTAGATGGTAGACTAAATGGATGGAGGCCATCCTCTGAAGGCCTGGAAAGGGCAGCATGGCACTCTTGGTTTTGGTGCCCCATCCTTTGTAGGCTCTTTGACCTTATAACTGCCTCCCCTCATCTCAGATTCAAGTACACATGCACAACAGGGTGCCAAGACATCTGGCCTCTACTTGAGGAGACTTCTTTGGGGTGACTCTGGAGGGGTCCCCTCTCCCAGCTCCAACTGGGGGGCTGTGAGGGAAATGACCAAGTGGGAAATAGAGGAAGAAGCCTTGAAAGAAATTTATATATTTAGAGGGAAAGAGTCAGAGAGAAGAGAAAGAGAAGGAGGGAGAAACCAAGGCAGAGAATCAGATTCAGGAAGGGAGACAGAAGGAGGAAGAATGTGGGGGCAAGAGAAACAGGACAGAATGAGGCTTAAAGAGAAAGATGAGGAAGGAGAGGATGAGAGAAAGCCTGAGTTGAGAGGGAGAGAGAGAATGCTGAAGGAAGGAAAACAGCAAGAGACTCAGGAAGAGAGGAACAGAGGAGGAAAAAAAGACAAAGAGACAGACAGACAGGCAGGATGAGGCAGAGACAAAGACTGAGAGAGAGAGCGTGCAAGATACACATAGAGGGGAAGAGACAGAGAAGGAGCCTGCCACAGACAGGGCAGAGGCACAGAGCACTGAGGACACCACAGGGAGCTGGAGACAGACAGAGGGACTGACATACCCAGAGACCAACAGAGACAGTTGGAGAGGGTGAGACACACAGAGAATGGGGTGGAAGAAGGGGGAGACCCTAAGTGATAGAGTGTGTGCTGGGGGGGGGCAGCAGGGGTAGACAGGGGGGGGGGGAGAGGGGGGGGGGGGGGGGGGGGGGGGGGGGGGGGGGTGTGAGGAGGAGGGGGGGATGGCGTCGCGAGAGGGGGGGGGGACAGAGGACAGAAATGGAATGTGGGTCTGGGCATGAGGCTCACAGATGCATCGGCTCCGGTTTCAGCTGGGGCAGTTGGCTGCTGGGGGGGGAGGAAGCAGAGCTGGCGAGGGAGGGGGGCCTGTTGCCATGGCTTCAGGCACGGCAGGGGCACAGTCTACTGGCACTTGGAGCTCTGGGCATGGTAGGGGGCTGACTGAGGGGAGAAGAGGGGGGCCACGAAGAAGCCTCGCCCCTGCCCTTGGGGCTCTACCAGCAAGAAAGTTTCCAGAGAATGGATGGGAGATGTTCCGGGCTGAGGAGAGCTCTGCGTCCTGCTCCACCCCATGGAGGCTGCCAGCGGGGCACCGCTCTCCAGGTTGCCTGTTGGCATCCAGGTTCCCACTAGTGTCTCCGGCTGGCCTCTGGGGATCCTCCTTCTCTGCCCTCTCCAGTCTAGCTGCAGATCCTGCATGCTGCTGCTGCTGCTGCTTTTGCTTGCAGGGGAGCAGCAAGATTGTGAATTCAGGATCTGTAATCCTAACGCAGAGCCCAGGCCTACCGGGCTCCAGTTGCCAAGGCGACGGAGGGTCAGAGGGCAACGCGGGGCGCCCGCTCCTCCAAGTCAGAATCCCAATTGTTAAAGCCCAAGAATAAACAGCTGAAGCGGCCGTGGGGGGGCAGAGAGGGGGGCTGAGGTCTGCATCGGCTCAGTGTGGTGTTGTCAAGCGAGATGTCACTAATTGTCTGAAGGAACGGGCTGAGGCAGCTCTTAACTGCTTCTGTGCCACCGGAGACACCTTGGCTGCCTGGCCCCATCCCCCGGGCCTCCCAGCATTCCACTGGGCCAGGCTGTTGGTGGGGGGAGTGCTGGCCCAGCATAATCCCTGCCTCTCTTGCACTGAACCCCACATACTTTAGCTCCCAATACTCCTCTTCGCCCAACTTGGAACCTCCTACCTGCAAGCTAAATGCGTATGTCCCCAGAACCAGTACCCCCAATCACCAGGCCCCCAATACTCCTTGTGGCCCAAAACTGCCCCCTTGGCCTGCAAAACCTCTCTCAGTTCCCCTAACATGTCCTCCTCCTCCTCCCAGAAGTCAGGGGCTCTGGTACAAGATGTGCGGATAGCAGAGGAAGAGAGGCTTCTCAAGAAGAGAGGTTCTTCTCAACTTTGGGGGAAAGGAGAGAGCGGGGAGGGCAGAGACCCTCCTATGGGTAAAGGGAAGGCCCAAAGCACCTTTCTGTGCAACTCCCTACTCTTAGTCACATACCAGAGCCAAAGCCCTGGATGGAGCTGGGAAACCAGGTTTCTAGCTTTTATTGCTCTCCTTGCTGTGTGACTTTTGACAAGATACTTTCCCTCCATGGGCCGGTCTCCTCATCCATCATCCATCCTAAACATTTAGTAGTGCCTATTTTGAGGCACGCTGTGTCTGGAACCCCTGCCCAGAGGGACTCCCAATCCAACGGGTGAGATCCATCAGGTAAGATAGTCCATGAATACACGGAGCAGTCTGGTACCCAGTAAATTGTTCAGTGGACGGCAGCTGGTGTGAGTACTGGTACCGCCGTTATTACAGAGGATCACTAAAAGGGTGTAATCAGAAAAAAGACTGAGGAAGAAGTCAGGTGTGGAAGGCTTCCTGCAGAAAGTGGTATCTGGCAAGATTTGGATAGGTGGGCAAGAAAAAGAGCGCTCCAGGAGAGAGAAGTCTTGTGAGGTGCTTCAAGGGTAGCTGAGCTGTACGGTCTCAGGGTCGCGTGTTCAGCCCCTCCCAGAGCAGGAAGGGCGAGGCCTTCAACGGTCTCCCCGCCCCATAGGCTGGGCCTGCCTCCTCCTCCACCCACTGCACCTCCGGATGCCAGGAGAGCGGTGTCTGGGAGGGGGCGGGCCGCCCGCGGGCAGGGCTCCCGGAGATTGGTAGCACCTGGAGTGATGTCACAAGGGGCGGGGTCAGGGCTTCGGGCACGCCTCCTGCCCCAGACCCCTGCCCCACGCCCGAAAGGCGGGTCCCCGGGAGGGGGCGCTCAGGACACTTCGCGGCCCCGTCAGGTGGCGGGCGGGGCCCGGGCGGTGTCCGTGGGCGGGAAGCTGGGCACGGAAACAGGGGATCCCCCAGAGAGGGCCCAGCCCAGCCCTGGGCTGGACGCGTACAAAAGGCGACTTGTTCTTTCTTGGGATGCCTGCGCCTTCTCAAACATACCTACAGCCACACTCCGGGGACAGGGGACAGCTACACCTACACATGGCTCACAAAGCCCGCTGAGTGGGGAGTCGGGGGCTGCCGCTGGCCCCAGAGGTTGGCGTTAGGAAGAACCCTGCCCCAACCAACCCTTGCTACAGACTCGACACCATTCACCTCACCCTATCCCACTCCAGTGACCTGGATACTCCCAGCCTCCTGTGTAGCTCTGGGGACATTGACCCAGGCACATTCTCGTAACTACCCTCTCCCTCAGACCATCTGTAGTCACCAGGCCTGCCCTGGAGTCAGACGGGCAGCTTCTATGCAGGCTCTGTGTTCTATGTGACCCTGGGACACAGTGAGGCTCATTAGGGTTACTTTTTACTGAGTATTCTATGCTAATCCTCACCATTACCCCTTACGGTGAGTCCCATTCTGTGGCTGAGGAAACTGAGGTTTAGGTGAAACAGCTTGCCCAATGCAGAAGCAAGGATTTGAACCCAGGTTAAGCTTGACTTCAGAGCCCGTGTTCTTCCGTGTATTATTTCTGCCTCCCATCACATCATCTTACCCTCTAACACCCCACCACACACACAACCATAGACGGCAAAGCCATCTCAGAATCAAGGTGTAATTCTCCACCCCAAACACATCTCAATATCACAGTCTAGTATCAGGCAGTTTCCCTCACTAATCAGACAGTGTGTTGTGGAGGGGAGAGTCTCCTACCTCTAAGCTCCGGCTACCCGCCCGCCGCCCCCCCTCTCCCGCCGGCCATAAGAGTCATAAACGGGGCACAGAGTGAGAGCAGGGCCAGAACAGGCTACCTCTAACCTTTCCAGCAGGCTCACCTCCACCTCCCCTGACCCCAGGATGACAAAGCACTGCTTTACTTTCTGGGGTGCCAGGCCTGCAGCTCTCCCTGACCTCTTGTGCAAGGACCTCCCCTAGCCCCCAACCCCTGCTGAGAACAAGTCGAAACAAACTCCTTCCTGGGGATGTCAAAGCACCTTTCCTGGGGGAGGCGGCTCTGTGATCCCCTGAGCCCGGCTAGGGAGCAGGATCGGGTTACTCTTTCCCCAGCTGTGCCTGGACTCCTTTGGGTTGACCTTTCACCTCATCCAGGCCAGGACCCAAAGCAGGCTGGAGTCCAGCCCTCACCTCCTGTTAACCCTCTGCATTCCTCATCTTTTTATTCTGGAGCCCCCCCACTCCCCATTGCGGGTCTCAGGAAGCCCAGCGAGCATGCCAACCTTTCCCCACCCTCCCATCCTGGGGTCCGATTTCCCAGAGAGCTTTACAGACTGCTCCTCCCTACCCCCTGTCCAAGCTGCCCTACCCTGCCAGGATCAGATACCTCCGCCCAAGCAGCTGAAAATGACCTGGGCTATTTTCGCTCTGGGATCGCGTTGCAAACTCCCCCTTGAGCTGGCAGCTTCCCACATCCCTCCACACCATTGCCCCCTACTCCTCATCCCTCACCCAGAACCACTGACTAACAGGACAGGAGGGCTTTTAGAGGCCACTGGCCTAAACTCATCAGATGGGGAGACTGAGGCCCTGAGGAATAGGCACAGGGCTGGGCAGAGAACCAGGCTTCCTGGGTCCCCACCCACATCTGTTTCTACTGTCTAGCACGGCCTGCTCTGTACCCTAGATCTCAAAGTCTCTGACCCAGCCGACCTCCTCTAAGCACCAGCAAGTCACACTGGAGGCTACCCACAAGTCTCTCTGCCACCCTGCATGTCACAATCCGCTTCTGCCACACTCTTCTCTGTTTAGAATTGGGACCTGGTCTGTACCTGTATCACAGCAAGGTGGGCCACGAGAACATTTGGGGGGGGTGTGCAAACTGGAAGGAAAAATAGGGAGACCGGGGCTCAGAGGAACGGGAAGTGGATTCAGGCTTCCGAGGTTTATATTGCACAATACTTCCATGTTACCAGCAGCCCCTAGCCCCAGCTTCTCTGTACCCCTCCCTTCCATTCCTACAAACCCAGCCCCCTCCAGGCCCTTGCCCCTCCACCTCAAGCCCCAGCCCTCCTGGGCAGGAATGTGACTGGTCAGGTCTGAGCTGACCACAGGAGTGGCTATAAGGTGACAGACCCCCCCATCCTCCCAGCCTGGGGGAGCTCACATACCAAGGAAGGGGGGGAGGGGAGAGCTGCTTTAACCCTTTGCAGCCAGGCTTTCAGGGTGAAAAAGAGGGGTACTCTACTACTAATGGCCACTCCCACATGAGTGCTGCTAGGCAGAAGCTACTTCCCCGAGAGGGTGGAATGGGGGTATCTGTCCCCCTAGTCCCTGTTAAGAAAAATTATCCTTTGCCACCCCAAGTGTTTCATCTCATCTCCCATGACATTTGGAAAAACAGTCATGAGCTGGTGCGGAGGGGAAGAGAAGGAAAGGACGCATTATGAACCCCAACCTCAGGAGCCCCTAGTCTGATGGGAGAAATACAACCCTGCCCTGGGGAGTCTGATGGGGGAGACGAGGCACAGAGGCTAGGACAAAGAGCTGAGAGCAGAGAAGAGCATGGAGCTGGGCAGAAGAGGGAGGAAGCCAGGGCAGGAGCAGAACAAGCCAGGTGGGGTCAGATCGGGCAGGCTTCCCGGAGGCCCCTCGGCCCACACCCCTCCCCCTAGGCTCTGGAATCTCGGGGGTCAGGGTTGAGGGACAACTCCGCCCCCTGCCCCCCTCAGGCTCAGGAATTCCACCAGCCAAGGGAGGAGGGGGACGGCTGCTTCGGCCTTAGTCCAAGTTGGCTCCCACTGGACCGGCAACTGCAGCTCCTCCTCGGCCCCTCACCTCCACCCAAGTCCCTGGGCTGGCCCCCATCGCCCTCCCCTCCCCCTCTCTGGCTGGCACAGTGTGTGCCAGGCGCTGGCAGAAAACAAACCCGCCAGGGTGGGTTTGCAGGGAGCGGGGTAACCTTGACACAGTTGCGGCAGTCGCTAATGGCAGACACACACTCCGCCTGTTCTGGGGGGACTGTTGCCGTTGCTAGGAAACCAGCAGCCGCGTGAATGGAAATGGGTCAGTAAACCTGGGGAGAGATAGTGTGACACTCGAACCACTGCAGCTGCTCCAGCCCACACCGAAATCCCTCCTCTTCAATATTTATCACTCCCGCCTGGGCCCTCAGCTCCTGCCAGACCCCGCACCAGCCTGGCCCTCAGGCCCCCCCAAGGCTTGAGAGAGGAGGGGGCTAGAAAAGAGATGCGAGGGTTGCTGATCCACTCCCTGGGGGGGCCCCCCAGGCGGGATGGAACTGGTTCTGGAGGAGATTGAACAGGAAACAGAGTCTAATCCCGTGGCGGGGAAGGGGTTAAAAGGTCAATTCACGCCTGTTCCTGACTTAGGCACCGTGGTAAAATTACTGCGAGTGTGAGCAGGCTTGTGAGTGCCTGCCTGCCTACCTGTGGAGGGACTATTTAAGACAGGAGACCTCCCTCCCAGTGTATAAGAGATGGAGGGGGGAGAAGCACCCAAAACATGGCCAAGATTCACTCACAGCCTGAAAACAACCTCCTTACAGCCTAGCAATCCCCCCAGTAGAGCCTGAGGCTTCCTAACAGCCAGAACTGACGCTCCTAGTAGAATCTGATAGCACCCCAAATGGACAGGAGCTGCCTATAGTGCCTTACAATACAGTCCTGTACAGACACCCCCCCCCCCAACAGCCAGACACTCAATGTTCAGAAAACCCTGACAACAGCCCTACACAGATACCCCCTCCCCAAGAGAACATGACAACTGCAATTCAGAACAGCGCGGTTCAGCTCAACATCTATAAACAAGCCGACAAACCTAGGCACAGACAAAACTGCCCTATGGCAGACTGTGCTGAATCTTCTGTCACTTCCCCATGAGGCTGGAGCCTCCCCAAACAGCCTGCTGTAACCCAAAGCCTGGTTCTCTGGCTCAGCTATGTTTTTTTCTCCCTCCCATTCCCAGCCTCCTTGTCTTGCACACACCCCAATATACTGCCCCCGCAACTGCTCTTCTGGACACACCATCCCACAGGCTAGCTGCCTCTCGCACCGCACCCCCCATTCCCTGGAGGCTGACTGGTCACTGACACACACATTCCCTTCCCCTACAACAAGCACCATCTAACAGCCCCGCCTGACACGAGGTCTTGTTCCTGGGCACAGGCCTCTCTCCTGACAAGGACCCTGGGAATCAGCAGTGCCACACACTCGGGTGATATGCCCCTCCACCCACCACAACCTCAGCCAGTATCCCTGAAGGGTGTGTCTTGGGAAGGGAGGCACTCCAGCCTTCTGGAGGGGGGGAATACCTCGACAGGAATCTCCCAGCTGACTCGGTTCTGTGTGCTCCTATCTCCTAGGATACATCAGTCAACACAGGCTCGGAGCCTGTCAGAGCTCGAAGGTGCCTTAGGGAGTCACTAATCCAGCCTCCTCTGCTCAGCAGGAGGAAATCAAGGCCCAGAGAGGAGAGCAGTTTGCTGAAAGTCACACAGCCCAACTGCTGCTTCCAGTCATTTTCTCTTCTACAGCCCCTCACTAAGATCTCTCTACTGGTTGAAGAGAAACGGACTGGGGCGGGGGGGGGGGGGGGGGGGGGGGGAGGAGGGTGGTGTCGTAGCGGGGCGTTGTCAGCCCAGGAAGGCTTTCCTGAGGCACAGGGAGGTGGGACTGGATTAGCTGGGAGGGGAATTTGTAGTCCTAGAGATGAGTTTATGAGAAATGCCCAGCAGTGCATTCAGACATATGGGCACCTGGCAGCCCCGGAATCTGGGCCACATAAATTTGTTCAAATCCGGACTTTGCCAAAATGTTCTGATGGATACTCATACCGCCCCACACCCTATCCCAGGGCCCCAGTGAGCTGCCTCCCCAAACCAAAGGTAAAGGAAGTTTACTGTTCCCTATACCTAGCCTCGAATGTAAATTCTAGGGAATCCCCGCCTTTTATTATTCAAATAGATCTTTGCCAGGATGCCCCTGGGATGTGTGTGAAAGAGGTTTTCTGCTAGGTAGTTTTTATTTCAACTCCATTTTGCAGAAAAGCAAATTGAGGTTCGCAGAGGTGGGGTAAATTGCTCAAGTTCACACAGACAACAAATGGAGCCTTGAGTTCCTTCCAGTACACAAGGAAGGCCGATCCAACAGGAAACAGGGAGAACTGGGGGTGGGGGGGAGGGAAGGGTGGGAGTTGACACAGGCCCAGGCCCAACATCCTGGGCTGAGGGGGAGCCAATAGGCATCTGAATTTGAATCTGGGTATCTGGGTTCCACTCCCACCCACTAGCAGTGGTAGAGTGAAAGGTCAGCATGGAGATGGGAGGGAGAGGAAGTAGAATTCCATCAGCTCTCAGCCTGCCTGGGCCATACCCCAGGGAGCCAGGCCAGGGGCCGCCCCAACTTCCCTCAGCCCAGAGATCTCTGCCAGCCCCTGCCCCCACCCTCACCCAAACAGCAGGAGTATTGTGAGGAGACCCATCCCCCTCACTGGGCCTCAGTTTCTCCATCTGTACTAAGAGCTAGCCTAGCAGGGAGGATTTCTCAGGGCCGTTCCAAGTTTAACATAGTGCGACGACCAGTCCTAGTTCTCAGTCCCCAGCACAAATTTAGAAGTCACTCCCCCAGTCTGGAGCTAGCCGAGAACATTAAATATGTGTTTGATGAATAAATGAAAACCAACATCTTTCCATCCTGCCCAGCCTGAGTGAGAGGCACTACTTACCTTGGGAAGCCAAATTCCACAGGGTTGTTGGTGGGGAAGGGGATTCAAATACTTTGAGGGCTCTGAACTGGCTGTATGTTACACGGTTGCTCTTTACTCCCCCCCTCACTAGTGCACACACTACGCTAATTGCTTTAACTTGTGCAACTTTAAGCCCCACAACAAGGCCATAACCTACCTACTATTAGCTAGTTTTTCAGATGAGGAAAGGGACTAAGGTGTGAAGGGACTTGCTCAAGGTCACACAGTCAGTGAGCGGCAGAAAGGATCTGAACTGCATCTATCCCCACTGCTTTTGTTTAACATGATGAGGGTGTGCTGGGTTGGGGCAGGAAATGAAGTTGAACAGGGACCATTGGCAAGGGGAGAGGGGGTGCACCCCAGGACCCAGGGGAGGTGCCTGCTGAGTTGCCAAACGGTTCATCAGTTTGCAGGGCACCAAATGGTACTGGAACTAGCAAAGTCGTGGGAAAGCATCCCTTCCCCTCCCCCACCCCACAGTGCCAAGAGGGAGCCCTGAGAGGTCACTTACCTACTCCCCCGATCTCAGGACTCCTGTAAAGGAAGCCCCTCCCTCCCGGGAGCCCTTTTCGGGACTTCGGGACCTGTAAGGTGCAAAGCCGCCCTCAAAGCAAGCTGCCGCCGCCGTCGGGAACACTGTCCAGGATTTTTCCGGCGCGTCCGCCCCCCACCCGCACGGCAGTTGCGGGGGTTGGGGTAGGGGGTTGTTGGGAGAAGACTGCCTCGCCTCCCTCCTAGAAGCCCTTAGGCGCCTCGTGCTCGAGCTGGAGGTGCTGGTCCACAGGCCCAGCCGTTCTCGGGCCCGAACGGTCCGCCTCCGAGTTTTCCCGCCGCCGCCTGTCGGGCTACCTGGCAGGCCACCCCCGCCCCCCTCCCAGATGAGGCCGCGGAGCTTCTGACTCCTGGAGGAGGTGACGGGCCGAGAGGGAAACCAGGCGGCTGGGGGAGGGGCGTTGCCTGCACCTGGCCCCTCTCCGCCGCCCAGGCCGGGAGGGGCGGGACTGGACCCCCGCCAGACCCGAAAAGAGCGGCGGAGGAGAGGAGGTGGGCCGCCCTCCTCTCCCGCAGGCTGGGGGAGGGTGGGATCTCCCCCCACAACCCTCGCCGCCGAGGCGCCCCCTAGGGTCGGGCTGCGAGGCGCCCCTTCCCGAGCCGCGCGCTCAGCCCGCTCCCCCGGCCGGCCGCACTCTCCAGCTGCAGGAAATTCCAGAAGCTCTCCATCATCCCGGCGCAGCGCGCAGCCCGGGCTGCCAAGGCTCCCCGAAGGAGAGCCACATGCCGGCCGGCCGCGGGGCCCCCCCCCCCCCCCCCCCTTCCAACCCGGCCGGGCAGCCACGTCGGGCCGGGCGGGGGCCCGGCCAGCCGCCCCTTCCCGCGCCCCGGGACCGGCGGAATGCGTGGCAGCCCCGGCCGGGGGCTATTTTGAGCGGGAGGGGAGCGGCCCAGCCTCGGTGTTTTCGGCTTTTTCCTGGCCCCCGGCCCGCCAGCCCGGGCCCTCGGCTGCCCGCGGAGTGGGGGGGTCACGAGGCGCGGGGGAAGAGGAGGGCCGCCGCGATCAGGCTCGGGCCCGGGCTCCGGCCCAGGCCCGGGAGGCGCCCGGCGGCGGTCCGGACCTGCGCTCTCGGCCTCGGCCGAGCAGCGGGATTATTAATAGCGCGCCTGGCTCGGGCTGCGGCTCCAGGGCGCCTGCTACCTGCACGCCCCTCCTCCGGTGAGCACAGGCGGTCGGGGCACTCCCTCCCCAGCGGCGGACTCAGGCCTCACTGGATAGCGCCCTGTGCACCAGTGGCCAATCACCGGCCTCGATTTCCTTACCTGTAAATTGGGGTAAATTGGGGATGGGCTGCCTGGCTTTATGTGGTGCGTACCAAACAAAAGTTTTGCTTGCTGTGTGCCTCTCCTTGGGCAAAACGCCTTCCCTTTTTGGGGCCTCAGTTCTTCCATTTTATTATAAAATGAGGGGATCTGAGAGGACTCTTTCCAGGGGAAGAATCCCTTACATTTGAATAATGCATTTTCACTTACAATCCATTTGAGCCAGTAACCCCCGCAATGGTAACAGCCAACACCAAGCACTTGCCTTGCATGATTAGCATGCATTAATTCACTTGATTATAAAGTTCCCGTGAAGTAGGTAGTATCTCCTTTTTGTTGCTGAGGAAACTGAGGCTCAAGAAGGTTAAGTGAACTGCCAAAGGTCACACAATGGCAGAGACCAGAATCAGATAAACTCTGGCTCCAGAGTCTGAGTTAACTAACCACTGAACCATAGTGCCCTGAGACAAGCAGGACAAACACTGCCCCCTTTTTATAGAGGAGGAAACTGAGGCTTCAAGAGTGATTTGCCCAAAGTTGCCTTTGGCCACTTAGTGGCAGAGGTGAGCATCCAACACAGATCTTCCGACACCTAGTCTAAGGCCCCACAGCAGCCCTCTGAATCTGTTCAGCTCCTGCCCTGGGGCTGGTAGTGGGGTCTCCAGGACAGGGTCCTGGAAATGGGCACGGAGGCACTACCCCTATGGGAACCAAGCTGTGTCCTGGGCCCTGGAGATTACCCTCCACTCCCAAGGATCAGACCCAGACTCCTGGGCCCCCAGGGTTCATTAATCCACCAAATTCTAGATTTACCCCAGCCTCAGAGCCATGGGGGTGGGGGCATCTGGGGGTGAGGGGAGATGGCCTGCAGGGGTAACAGCCTGGGACAGGGCCTGGAGTTGCTTCCTGCCCTCCCACCCCTCAGCAAGGAAGCACAAAGGCTGGCAGGCCCCCCCACTCCGCCCCGGAAACCTGGCAGTTTATTTCTGTCTCTGGGCCCCCTGTTTCCACAGAGTCAGTCCAGGAAGGCTGGCAGCAGCTGGCTTGGAGGGGTGGAGCTCCTGCTCCCTCAAGGGTCCAGCTGCTACCCTGCCCCACCCCCACCTGCCAGGACACACCAGAGTCAGAGGTGACATTGGGATGAGGGAGGGAGTAGCTGGAGGCCAGTTGGTCAGGACTCCAAGGGAGGGAACCCTCTCCACCTCCCAACCCAGAGCCTAGATGCTCTCCCAGGGTGAGCCAGTCTATACTCAGTTCAAGTCTGCTAAGAGGATAACCTCTAGTGTGTCCAACTCTATTTATTCCAGATCATTCTGGCTCAAGACTCCTCTGGACTCTGGTCCCAAAGAAAAGCCTGCTTCTAAATCTGTACTGCCCAACATTGTAGAAACTGTTATTGAGCACTGGGAATGTGGCTATTTGGAACTGAGATGCGCTGTAAGTATAAAATATACACCAGATTTTGAAGTCTAAATATGAAAAAAAAAAGAATGTAAAATACCTCATTCATAATTTTTATAATGATTATAAGTTGAAATGACAACATTTTGGATATATTGGGTTAGATGAGATATATTAATTCACTTATTTCTTTTTACTTTGTTTAACGTTAACTGGAAAATTTAGATTATATATGTGGCTCCCATTACATTTCTGTTGGACAGTGCTGTTCTAGATCACTTGGTACTCTGGCTTAGGACTAAGACTGCCTGGTCTAGATCAATATCTGTGTGGCTTTAGCTCGCCCACTTCTCCATATCCAGACCACAGCCTTACGTGTGGGTCTGAATCTCACCAACCAACGCCACCCTGTCCCAGCTGTCTGTGAATCTAGGATCAGCCAGAGATTTTGGCTTTGTCTGCTTTAAAACACTGCCTAGTACATTTCTTATTCACCATTTCCCAATATCTAGATCCCAGCAAGAGTGTGGCTCCAGATCACCTTCTATGTTATCCAGCCTGACACTCTAACCTTGTTTGCTGAGATCACTGTCCAGTAAGATTTAAGATCTAGGTACTCTCAGGAGGCATGAGGTGCTAGATCAGGGGTTGGCAAACTATGGCTCAAAGGCCAATGCAGCCTGCTGTCTGTTTTTATAATTCTAGTTTGATTGGAACACAGCCACGTTCATTCATTTATGCATTGTCTTTGACTGCTTCCAAGGTACAATGGCAGAATTGAGTACTCATGACAGAGACCACATGGTCTACAAAGTCTAAAATTTTTACTATCTTGACTCTGTACAGAAAGTTTGTCAACCTCTGTTCTAGATGACCAATGGTCCACCCCATCATAAATCTAGATTCCAGCCTGAGACCATGGCCTAGTCTAATCTAGATCAATTCCTGCTAGATGGTACTGCTGACTAGGATTGAAACCAGAGCCTAACAAGCGCCCCATGCTGCTTGGGTTCCAGATCCACTCTGATCTCAGGAGCTGGGCCCCAGTACTCTTCTCTGGGATGGAAAGTGTGTCTCCACTTCCAGACTCCCTTAGAGAGATCAAGGCCCATTGGCCCTCCTCAATGGCCTTGGGAAGGGGAAGGGAGGGTAGATTCCAGAACCAGCATTGGAGCTGAGTCAGAGTGTCAGGGGTAAGCCCTTCCCTGCCAAGGGGGCAGAACATAATCGGCCAAGAAGACAGAGTAGCCCCACACTCACTCCACTCCTTCCCAGCAGCTGGGGGTCAGTGTGGGACAGATACCAACCCCTGGAAGCTAGACCAGGGGGCTCCAAAGGGAATCTTCACCTCCAGCCACCTGATGCCTATCAGCTTGGGGCTGAGCTGGCACCTCTATCCCCCTTTCCCACAGTTCACCTTAGCTCTGCCCCTTCATGGCTTTCTTTGAAAATCCTCCCACAGCTGCCCCTCTCCCTGCCATTTCTCCTTCCCCCATCCTAGAATCCTAGCCTTAACCTTAGCAGTTAAGGTCTTGGACTCCAGAGCTCACAAACCCAGACTTCAGTTCCAGCTCTGACTCTGGGCAAGTCACCTCACCTCTCTAGGCTTCCTCAGTTTCCTCATCTGTAAAACAGAATAATGATGATACCTACCTCATAGGGTTCTTGTACAGACTTAACAAGATCATGACATATATCACTTTGCCCAGCACCTGGCCCATAGTAAACATTTGATGCTAGCTGCTATTTTTATTACTATTGATCATCTAGTTCCATGGATAGATGTTGGCAGGTTTGTAAACCTCACAAAATTTTAACCCAAACTTGTTTTTGTATTTTTCTGAAGAGAAGGTCCATGGCTCTTATCATCTTCTCAAAAATGGATCCTTAGCCCAAGTGGTAAAAAAAAAAAGGGGGGTGGGTAAAAAAAAAATCCAAAAGGGGAAAGAGGCACACAGAAAGAGAAGGACTAGCTCAGGGTCCCTCAGAAAACGTGAGGCAGACCCAAGGCTAGCACCCATGAATTCCGTCTCCCAGGTCCCACTCTTTCCACTAGTCCAGGCTGTCTCTCTAATCTGGCCTCATCATTTCTCACCTGCACAGCTATGACAGCCCCTCGGTGGGCTCCCCAGCTCCAAATGTCTCCACTGCTTCTTCCCCACCCAGTGCCAGATTCATCTTCTTCAAATCTCACTCTCATGACACAGCGTCCCTGCTCCAAAACCTTTAATAGCTCCCTACTGCTGATGACATCAAGGCCGAGGTCTTTAGCCTGACATTCAAGAGCCTTCACAGCCAGCTCTGGCCCCTGCTATCCTGCTCGCTGTTCCCTCTTATCTGGTCAGTGGTGCTGACTTCTTCCTCTCCTCTCTCCCCATCCCCATGGTCTCCATACCACCTACACACTCACTCAGTTCTGGACAGATTCTGCCCTTTTCTGCAATCACACAGTGCCTCAGGCCCAGCCTGCTGCCCCGCTCTGCCCTCAGGGTTACCCCTGGGTCCAGCCACTCTCTGAACTCACCCTGACCAGGCCATACTAGGGAATGTTGACCACGGCTCCAGCTCCAGCAAGCAGGCTCTGCCTCTGCTCTCCAGCTCAGCTCCATCCCTGGACACTGACCCACCTTAGCCACTGCCCATATCCTCTCCAATAACCTCTCTCTCCTTCTATCCTCTAGATTTGAAGGAACAACACTCCTCTCATCACAGGGAGTCATAGGAAGTCAGCCGGTCCTCAGAGTCATGACTCCTGGGTCAGATTCTTCTCTTTGAACCTCAATGTCCTCATCTATAAAATGGGGACAGCAAGACCTCCACCTCACGCGATTCTCCTGAAAGATAAATGCCTTATAAACTGGAAGAGACTTTTTCTACTAAAACCTGCTATACAAATAATACTAACAATAGCCTCCATTTAAAAGTTTATTTAAAATTGCAACAACCCTGCAACCGTGGCACTCCCCAAACCCTTTCCTGGTTTCCTTTTTCTCTTTGAGCTTATCAGCATCTAATAAACCATATACTTTACTTATTTTTGTGTTAACTGTTTGTTTTACTCTCTAAATGTGAGCTCCTTGAGGGCAGGGATTTTCATCTACTTTCTTCACTGCTGTGTGCCCCAGAAAAGTGCCTGACACCATGTGTGCACTAGATAGTTGAGAGATGAGTGAATGAGTCAACTGCCAGACACTGGGCTAAGCACTTCTCACAGGTCATACCACCTTAGGAGACAGGTACTTTCATTGCCCCTCATTTTGAAAATGAGACCTCAAGTGACCTGTCCTGATCACACGGTAGGAAGCAGCCTGGCTGGGATGTGACTCCCGAGGCTACCCTCTTGATCACTGTGTTCTATTTCCCGTCCAGATGGGGGGTTATTTCTATTTCTACATTAGCCAAGCCTCTTGAATCTGTCACCCTCCCTATCTCCCTGGACTCTCACTCTCCCTATACCCCTGAAGCCACCAGCCCTCCCAACCCTCATTCTGACCTCTCTCAGCCCTTTCCTCCCACTTCTCAGCCCCAAGCCACGCTGCTCATTCTCACCTCAGGTCCTTTGGTGATGCTGTGTGCCCTGCCTGGAATGCGCTGACTCCCCATCTCTTTCAACTCTGTTGGTTTCTAAAGACTCACCTCTTCCGGGAAGCCTTCCCTCCAGTCTTCACTGGCTCCCTTCCCCGAGCTCAGGCCTTGTTGCTGACTGCTGGGAAAACCCACTGGGGGAACATATGCTGACTTGGTCCATTCCCTCATTGTTTCCTGAATTTGGAGGCCTTGCCCACCTCTGTCCTTCTGGCCAGGTCTCTCCCTCCATCCTCTGCTGATCGCTGCTCCCACCCCATGCCAGCTCTTCATTAGGTTTAAATGTGTGTGATCAAGAGCCTGGCTT
This sequence comes from Equus quagga, assembly GCF_021613505.1. Taxonomy (NCBI): domain Eukaryota; kingdom Metazoa; phylum Chordata; class Mammalia; order Perissodactyla; family Equidae; genus Equus; species Equus quagga. The sequence continues at coordinate 28,269,235 of NC_060271.1, read as the reverse complement.
TTGAGTCTCTCAAACTCCAGCTCCACCCACTACTAGCTGTGTTTCTTTGAGCATGTCACTACACCTCTCTGAACCTGTTTCCTGTCTGCAAAATGGGAATAATATAAGCATCTGGCTCATGTAAGCTAATGTGCCTGGCACACAGTAAGCACTCAATAAATATCAGCCTATTACTTCTATAGCATTTTATCATGTTGCTCATCCCCATTCTAAAGCCTCAGCCTCCCTTTTCCTCCTCCCTGAACAGTCCCCCCTCCAGAATATGATTGATGATGATAATAAGATTGCTAACGTGTACTGACCGATTATCTGCACTGACTAGAAATATGTCTGGCACCCAGCTGGTGCTCAATATTGCTTATTGAATAAATGAATTAACTAGTTTAATCCTCACAACATCCTATGGGGGGGCTATATTTACTCATTTTACAGACAAGGAAATCAAGGCCCAGAGAGGGTAAGCAACCCGTCATGGGTGGGATTTAAACCCAAGTAGTCTGACTCCACAGCTGAGATCCTCACTGCCCTCCTCATCCTCACTATTCCCATCCTACCTGCTCCAATGCCAGCCCCAGGGGCGGGACCCTTTCCTTCACCAGAGGTTGGACCGTAGCCTTAGATGGATGTTCACTGAGCCCCTGCTCCAGAGCTCAAACCCTTCATATTTTATCTCATTTGAGCCTCACAAAACCCGATGGAGTCAGTATCATTATTATTTCCCCTTGACAGATGAGGAAACTGAGGCTCAGAGAGGAGTCAAGTAACTAAGGTCACGCAGGATTCGAAGCACAAACTCAAAAGCATCATGTTTTGTAATGTTTTTGTCCCACTGTCTTAGACAACTGTTGATAACTGTTCATGCACATCTGCCTTTTTTCCCCAGTCAGTTAGACAGCAAGCTCTGAGAGCACGGTCTGAGGCCAGCCCTTCCATGTCCCTATCCCGTGGCCAGCACTACAGGCGCATGGGCCATGCTCCACAGAGACTCCCCAACCGCTGATCTGAGCCTCCCAGCCAGGCACACCCTGATGCTCTGCCTGCCTCCCCCCACAGAGCAGGTCTTGATTTGTGGGCTATGTCTGCCCTATCTGACTCGGGGTTGGCAAGGGCGGGGCTGTATTCCCCTTCAACCTAGAGGCTCCCCAAACACAGGATATCCCCTGGGAAGTCAGGGCTCCCATTTCCCACTTAAAGCATTAAGAGGGAGGATAGCATAGTGGTTCAGAACAAGGACTCCAGATCTCTGTGTTCCAAATTCAAAGGCTGGCTCCACCAGGTACTGGCTGTGTGACCTTGGGCAAGTCACAAGGCTTAAACTTTCTTGGCCTCAGTTTTCTGATATGTAAAATAAGGATGATAATAATAGGGCTGCTATGATGATGAAGTGAGTATCTATTTATAAAGTTAGAAGAGTGTCTGGGACATGGTAAATGCTATGTAAGTCTTTATTAAATAAATAAAAGTAGGGTTTCACCCGGCCCCGAAGGGTCCCCCCGGTAGGGTACAGTGCAGGTAACAAAGCAAGCCCCAGTTCCAAACAGACAATGAAGACACACAGGGAAACAGAAACAGGTGGCAGAGACCTCACACCTTGGGAAGCCCCTTGTGGCAGGGACTTACTCCTTCTCTCCACATATCCTCCAGAGCCAGAGGACCCCATTGCCTGGCCCCATCAATCTTTGACTCTAATCCCTCTACCCTAATCCCCAAGCCTCTTTTCCTCCCCTCCTTCCATCTGTCAACTTTTTCCAGGCAGGCAGACAGATTATGGCCAGGATCCAGCCCCTGCTTCTCTTAGTTGCTGTGTGACCTTGGGCAAGTCACATAGCCTCTCTGGGTCTCCTTTCCTCATCTCTACAGGGGATAATCCACCCTAGAGGTCTCTCTTGGAGATTAACTACTAACTGAAATCCGGCCCATAGGTTTTTCCACAGGTGTCTGGACACGCTAGTGTTCCAGAGGCCTGACCGCACAGATGGGTGTGCTCTTTGAGCACTGCAGTGGGGAAAGGGACTAAAAAACTGATCCTTATTTTAAAAGTTTCCCCAGCAGCCCCTAAGCACCGCTTAGGTTGCAAGCCAAGCTCCCTGTCCTTTAAACCACGACCCTATGACATTCAAATACTGTTTATTGGGGGATTGGCAGGAGCCTCTTGTCAGGCCTCTTTGCACCAAGTTACTGCCTCTGAGGCCCTGAAGCAGACCTGGGGTGAGAGGAGGGAGGAGCAGGAAGGACCACATGTCAGGGGAGGAGAGGGCCCCTTTGGAGGAGAACCAGGGAGAGCGGAGAAGACTCCCGGGTGGAGGGGGGCAAAGGGGAAGAGGGACTGCCCCCAAGGCCTTCCCTCCCCGCAGCCAACCAAGCAGTCACCTGGCCTGGCCTTCCACCCCTCCAAAAAGGAAGGGGAGCCAGCGGCAGCAAGTTACGATAGATGATTACCCGCCGTTAATTAATTAAAATAAACAGCAGATTAAATACATCAAAATTAAAATAGCACAGGAAATTAATTCTCTACCAGCCTCACCTCACAGGTGAGATGCTTAAAGGGCTCCTTGCAGCCAGGATCCAGGGCAGCTGGGGGGTTCACAGAGCCTGCCTTATACCACAACTTCTGCCAGTCCCAAATACCGGTAGCAGAACCTAGCTACCCACGGGCATTTGCCCGGCTCTGCCACCCCAAGGTTGGCCTCCTAGCTCTTTACTTCCAGGGGACTCCAAGCCCTGGGTCACATTCCTGAACCCAAGCCCTGCTCCCTCATCAGTGGGCAGGAAGGGTCCTGACGCCCTCTGGGCCAGGGATTGGGCCATGTGCCCAGGAGGGCACAGTGCCCACATCTACCACCACAAAGGTCAGGGCAGGAGAGGAGAGAGGCCTCAGCCTTCTCTTCTGGGTCCCCTCTGGGGCTTGAAGTCAGATCCTGGCAAAGACGTCTCCCTTCCATGCTGAGCTCCTGGCCCTTCACTGGGAGTGCTGAAAATCTGTCTCTGGGGAACCTCTCACTTTGCTGCTTTCTTTTGCTCAGAATGCTCAGGAAGAAAGAAGTGCTGAGGCCCAGAATCCCAGGCCAAAAGAAACCCAACAAAACTGGCTAGACCACCCTAGGACACGATACCAGAATTCCCTCCTACACAAGACTAATCACCTCATTGAACAGATGGGGAAACTGAGGCCAAGTAGGACCAAGCATTTCTCTGCGGTCACCCAATGGCTTCACGGCCCGGAGCAAAGTCTCAGTGGGCACATTCCATGTCACCACCACCACATCAGATTTCTAGAGTGCAGCTCAGCTTCATGCTGAGCCCCCTCTCGGCCTGGCCACCAAGGCCTTGCCTGCTTCCATAATCCCATCCCATAACTCCCCCTTCTTGTATCCCACACAAGAGCCCGATTAGACTCCTCAACCGGCCCTTGGGCTGGTGTTCACATAGTTCCCTCTACCTGAAGCTCCTTTCCCTACTTCTGCCTGCCCCAAATTGACCAGCTTCTTTAGGGTCCGGCTCAATGCCAGGTCCTTGGTGAGCCACCCGGGCCCTGACAGGTGCTGCCTCTTCCTCCTTTAACCTCCCAGAGTGCTTTGCCTCCACTCCCATGCCCTGCCCTCTCTGTTGCTGCATGAGCTGAGGTTATCAGATACATGAGCTTCCTGAAGCCACAGATCACCTCACCTCTGGGCCCGAGCCCCTGGCACAGTACCCAGCACTCAGTAAATTTCCTCCTCATCGATGTCTGCCCATGTCCTACTGATAACTGACAATAATGACTATCATTTATTGAGCATTTACTACAAGCCTGGCTCCTGCACTCTTCCATCTTCATATGATGGACCCAGCTCATAGAGGTTGTGACTTTCCTAAGGCCACACAGCTCTGGAACAGGAACCCCACTGGTCTTTGCTCCTCAATGAATCTCCTCTCCATCCCACTCGCCTCTTCTAGGTCAGACCACCATCATCCCCTACCTGTAGCCTCTTCATTAGCCACCTTCCCTCCAGTCTCTCACCACCCTGTCCTGTCACTAAAGACTTCTCCTGACTCTTTGAGGCCTGTTAGACAAAATCCAACCCTCTGAGCATGGCATCTAAACTCTTGTGACATCTGGCTTCTGCTCTCTTTGTACCTTCTCCTCTGGTTTCTGAACATCAGCCCATTTTCCCAGCATACCATTCCTTGATTCACTTCCAGGTTTTGCATATGCTGTTCCCTCTGCCTGGAACACCCTTCCCATATTTTTCCCGTTATGAATTCCTACACATCCCTCAACATCCAAGATCAAGGGTTACCTTATAATCTGTCAGAGGAGACAAGCAACAAACAAAGAAACTGGTCGCAAAATTGAGAGTTCTATGAGGGAAGGACCTGTGTCACCAGAGTATCCCCAATGCTTAACTCATAATCAGTGCTCAGTCAACATTTGTTGAATGAATAAATGAATGCTCTCTATATAACTGTTGACTAAACAGAGAAATGACGAAAGGCTACAAGGCCACAGTATGCAGAGCTGGAGGTGGAGAGGAAGAGACTGAGGCCAGGAAGGCCAAGGACACGGGGGAGCAGTGACAAATACTGTCAGGGCTGTTCTGCAGCAGAGCTACACTCTTGGCAGAGGGAGTGTTTGTGAGAGACAGAGGAAGGAAAGTGATGGCGTGAGGGAGGCTCTGAAAGTGTGTGCGTGTGCACGCGTCTGAGACAGTGGTGAGGATGTATGTGAGGGAGTCGTTATGTGTGTTATGTTTGTGAATTAGCCTGTGAGAGAGAAGGTGAGGAAGTGTGTAAAGGAGAGCATGTATGTGTGTTTGTGTGGGGTCTCGTGAGAAGGCGAGGGTGTCTGTGAAGGAGAACCTGTGTGTTGTATTTGTGTGTGTGTCCGTGAGAGAGAAGGCGCAGAGGTACGCCATGAAGGAAGTGAGGCCAGCCGTGTGTGTATGTGCTGGAGGTTGCACACGTCTGCGCGGGGCGGCGGGGAGTGATTGCGAAAGACAAGAACAAGGGGACACCTGAGGGGGCGCATGAGTGAGACACTGTAAGTGTGTGTGGGGGGGTGTGAGCACATGGGGGGAAGCGGTGTGCCTGTGAGTGTGTCCAATGGGGAGGGTAAGGTAAGAGGCGTCAGGGCTCTGCTGAGGGTGTGGCTGCCATGGCCTCGGCCACGGGCCCAGTGCCAGAGGTGAGGGCTGGCCCTGGGCCCAGGGTGGGGGGCTCTGACTGAGCAGAAGATTCCTCAGAGTTCTCCCTGGAGCCACAGGCGCCAGATTACCACGTCCCCAGGCAGGGAGGTCGAGGAGGAGGCCCAGATGTGTGTGCTTTACATCTGTCCACAGCAAAACCTCTGGGCATTTATCTGTCTTTGTCTGTGTCCGGGTGTGCACGCCTGTGCTTGTGTATGCACTGCCGGCTGTGTGTCTGTGCCTGTCTTTGTCTCTGGATGGATTTGGGCCTTTGTCTCAGTATGTGTGCCTGTTGGTCTCTGCCTGTCCGCATGACTATGTCTGGGTTTGTGTGTGTCTCAGTGTATCTGTGTCTACAGGGCATGCCGTGTCCTTGATCCATGCGTGTCTAAGTAGGGCTGCGAGCACCCCCTTGGACAGCCTGTTTGTAGCTGGTCTGTGGGGCCGTCTGTGAGTGAGGGAATGTTGTGTTTTTGAGGCCTTGGGTCTAGGTCTCGGTGTGTCTGAGTGTGAGTGCCTGCTTGTATCTCTGTATGTGACTCATGCTGTGTGCTGTAGTATGGAAATGCTTATCTGTGTCTGCGGGATGTGCATTTGTGGGACCAAGGATATGTGTGTGTCTCTGTGCCTCTATGTGTGTGTTGGGTGTGAGGGGTTTGTCACAGACTGGTGAGCAAGTTAATCTCAGACTCCGTGACACGTGGAATAAAATCACGCTCCCATAATGGGATCATTCGTCTTCCTGTCCAAGGAGAGAACCAACTCTTCACCCTCCGCCCTGGGGGAGCCAGTGGGGCCAGGGCCAGGCACAAGCCACCATCCAGGCCCCCTTCTGGCCTTAGCACCCCACCCCTACCCCTGCTCTGCCACACCAGGCCCATTCTACCTCCAGAGTGCCCTGGTGCCCACTGTGGGCTGGGCTGGGCTCCAGGACATGTGACCGAGCCTTAGACGCCTGTCCTGGGTGCCCCCCAGCCCTACCCACTGCCGAGGAGGGCCCTGTCCCAGATGGGAGGGGGGTGCAGGAAGGAATCTTTGGGCCCCTCCTCCTCCTCCCGGAGGGGAGGGATGAGCTGCAGGCCCGGCTGGGATTTTCCATCTCTCAGCAACAAGATTCCTGGTGAGCAGGCTGCAGGGTTTGGCAGGGCGCCTGCTGGAGACCCGCCCTCACCCGCCAGGACGCCTGGGTCCCCAGGGCCAGGCAGCAGCGGGTTCCCTGGGGAGCTAGGAGGGCCCCAGAACTCCAGCCTACTACTGCCTGGGCTTGTGGGAAAGCCAGACCTTTCCAGGCTCCCGTTCCTCAACCAAAGATGGTTCCCTAGCCCCCCAGGCAAACCAACACCCTTCCTCTGGCCTGCCCCCAGCCTCAGCCTTTGCTTCAGAAAGCCATGGCAGGCCAGCCACCCAGCACCACCACTCCCCGCCTGAACCTCAGCACACGCCCAGCCTGGGTTCTAGACCTCATCTCTGGGTGTGAGGGCTCCCAAGGCTAGGGCTGTGCTTCTCATCTCAGACTGGGGCTTCTGAGGACAGGGCCATGTGTCCTGCAGCTCCAAAATCCCTCTTGGTCTTAGTGCTCCTTCCTGACTGAGTAGACAGGCACCAGGAGAGTATTTCAAACCCAAGGCTGGGGAAACTGAGGCACTGAAACCCTCTGCCCTACCCACCACTATGAATCAGAGGCCAAATCCAGTAGTCTGGACAGACACGGTCTTAATCCTGCCCAACAGCGGTAGCTGCAACTCTTTCTTCCCCATAGGGGATGCGATTTCAGGAGTGGGGAGAATCAGTCGGAAGGAGAGGGGAATAGGCAGGTGGACCCCTTCTCCCCCCAGCCTTGGACGAGCAGCTGGACAGCAGGTTTGGGAAGGGATTAAGGTCGAGGAGGAGGAGAACCAAGATGCTCCCAAGATTTATGAGCCGAATTCTTCTCCCTTAAATTTCCCTCCAAGCCCCCAGCTCCAGCCTGGTCCGTCCAGGGTCATGCTGTGGCCCCAGGTCAATGTCAATGCCCTAACCCATCCATCAGCTGTTGCTAGGGAGTTTCCACCCCAAGGGGTTTCAAAGGGAGGGGCTCAATTGACACTAGGGACCCACATTGATAGTGAGGGTGCATGGCCCCAAGGAAGCAGCCAACAGCCCCCAATGCACAGTTCCAGGAGCTGGGGGCTCACAACCTCAAGGGAAGAGCTAGGCTGGTGAGTGGGGCCCAGGAGGAGGTGGCCTCCCAGCCCAGCCCTGTCACCACACCCAGCCCCGCCCTTTGAACAGGCCAGGAGACCTGGGATCCCATGGGGCCCTACAGCTCACAGGGTGTGTGACCTTGGGTGGTTGCTGCTCCTCTCCAGGCCTCAGCCTCCCCACCGCACAATGCAGGAAGTGGCTGAGCTATCCCAGGTGTCCCCGCTTCAGCTCAGCTCCCTCGGCACTAAGCCCTGCCCTTTCTCCAGTCTAGGGGTGTCACCAGAATCTGAGGCAGACAGGGTGAGGCCGCAGCAGTTACCTAGAGGACTCCCTGAAGCCACTCAAGTCAGAGCTGAAGAGCTTATGGGTATTACCCCTCCACCAGCATCCATTTTCCAGAAGAATGAAACTGAGGCCCTAAGAGAGGGTCTGGGTTTACCAAGACCTGAGTTTTACTGGTGGGGTTGTTAAGAGCATGGGCTCTGGGGACAGAAAGACCTGGGTTAAAATCCCAGCTGCACCAGAAACTGGTTCTACAAGGTCCCTTGCCTTCTCCCAGCGTTGGACTCCTCATCTGTAAAATGGGTAGCAGCACCTCCCTCCTACAACTCCTGAGTTGAAAGGAGAAAATGCAGGTGAGGGGCTTGACACAGCACAGCAAGAGCCTGAACAAGGGTAGCTACCATGATTGTGGGTGGTATTAACAGAAACCCAAGTGGTAGGCAGAAGGGGAGGAGGGGTCCCAACCTGGCTTATCCTCCAGCCAGGTTGGGACCTCAGGGCCTCAGCCCAGGAGACCCAGCCAAATTCCTGGAAGCCCCTCAGCTGTCTCCTCTATTTGTTAAAGGCCTCTCATTAGTGAGCCTGGGCACCTGCCCCTCCACATGTAATAAGGCTCATTAGTATCTTAGCCCCAAGCTCTGAGCCCAGAGTCTATGCGTGTGCACACACATGAGGGTGGGGGGCTGCAACAGGCCACCAGCCAGGAGACAGCATCCTCGCCAACCACACCCCCTGCCTGTCATCAGCAGGGCCCGTCACCACCCAGCTTGTCACCTGCCTGCCTCGCACCCGCACCACCTGTCACCCACCCAGCTCGTCACCCACCCAGCCCATCACCTGCACCACCTGTCACCCACCCAGCCTGTCACCAGAGCTGCCTGACAGGCATCTGAGTGGGGGACAGGAGATGGGGAGGAGAAGACCACAGGGGTGTGGAGCTGGGGGCCCCAGAGACCCTGTAGGACCCCCACTTCAGCTCAGCATCCTGCAGCATCGCCATGGCAACCTCTCAGCCGTAACCACTTTCCCAAACATCCCCCGCCCCCCCCCCCCTCCCCCGCTCCTCGCCCCCCCCACCCAGGCTGGGGAGGAATGAGACAGGCCACAAGAGGGGGCGAAGGGGGGGGCGGAGGGGGAG
>NC_060271.1:28198308-28260366 GCF_021613505.1 Equus quagga | reverse complement strand
CCGCGCCGCCTCCCGGGGTCCCCCCCCCCCCGAACCCCCCTCCCCCAAACCCCCCCCCCCCCCCCCCCCCAGGCCCTGCTCTTAGCTGAGCTGAGGCTGAGAAGAGCCTGAGTGACAGCAGAATGGGGCATGAAGGAGGGGGTTCTCAGCTGGCTGGCCTTGGCCATCCTTCTCTCTCTGGACTCGGTTACTCCATCTGCAAAATGGAGGGGCCTGAGTGTGTGAGGCCCCTGTAGAGCAGGCCATTCCTCTCCAGCCTGGATTGGCTGAGCCAGCTGCCAGTAAACCTGTGAGGGCTGGGGGTGGGACAAAAGGACAGGGCTTTCTGGGTTCTCCCCTACTTCTTTGCCCCTGGCCCAGCCCAGAGAGGCTGGGCCTCTGGCCTAAGTTCACACAGCAAAGGAGGAAGAGCAGGCTGGAAGAGAAGGGGCTCTGCCAAAGGACTGCCAGCTGGAGACTCCACACTGGGTGACCCAAGGTGACCGGGGGCTGAGTTGGCCCCCACCTCTGAGCTGCATTATTTATAAAACCCAGAGCTCGGAGCTGAGCAACAGCTGCGGTGCTGCCCCTCCAGGGGGCACATGCCACAGTGGAATGGAGAAGACAAGGTGCCTCCTCAGGGAAGGCCTCTGGGGTCCCTGGCTCCCTCCGCAGCTGGCTGGGGCAGGGGCTGAGGTGGAATGGGGCAGCAGCTCCATCCTTCCCTCCCCGCCCCCTCTCCACTCCACTCCTCCAGGCAGGCAGCGATAGGATTACTTCTGCATGACTGCCCGCTCCACGGGGTTCCAGAGACCCTCCTGCCTGCAGCAATCTTTAAAATTCCTCCAGCCCAACCTCGCTCCCTTTCTCCCCGCAGTGAATGCTCCAGCGTCTACCGCAGTGTGCCCGCCACCTCCACCACCAAGCTGGCTGGGGCCAGGTCCCTGGTGCCCATGGGAAAAGGTGAACTCGTCCTCAGGGTGTAGCCCAGTGTCCCTCAGAACCCTCCAAGGCCAGGGCCCTGGCCTGTCCCCTCTGGCCCCTGGTGCAGGTCCGACCCCACAAAGCATGGCTCAAGCTGGGGTCAGACATGCCAGTTGTGCCAAGGCGGATGGACACGTACGTGCAAACACATCTGGGAGATCTTGGCATGCCTGCCTATGTCCTCTGCTGCCAGAACTTGGCTGCCCTCACCTCTGCTCTGACCCCCCCTGCCTGTCACCTCACCAAACCCTGCTACCCCTGGGGTGGGCAGACAGCTGGGCCAGGCCCCCACGGCACAAGAGGCAGGCAGGAGGTTGAGCCACTGAATTTTTTAAGGCTCTAATGGAGCCTGCATCCCAGAACATAGGGCCTGGGACATGGGCAACGTCTCAGGGACCCCTCCCTCAGCACTGCAGTTGCTCCCTCTTTCAGATCTTGGTGGTCAGGGGAACCTTTCTACAAGCCTTCTCTTAGCAAGAGAAGGGGAACGAGGGGCCCTTGAGAAAGAGATGGGATTGGGGGGCTGTGAGCAATACCCAGAGGCCCCCCCAATCTCCCCAGCCCTAATGCAGGCAGAAGCAGCTCAGCCTCTAAATCACTCCCCTCATGCTGCCCTCTGAGGCGGATTCTGTGCATCTGTAATTAGGGGGTGGAACAGATGGTGGAGATTCCGTTTAAAATCATGCATCTAGTAAAGTAACCTTCACTGTCGGAACTGACTCCCAGGGAGACCAAGCCCCAACGCCTGGATCTGGGGGGGTGGGGCGGGGAGCATGACAAGCCAGCACCTTCCCCATCATGTTCCCTGAAGCCCCAGGCCCAATGTCCCCCTCTCAGGTGAGCCAAGGAGGAGGGGATTTGGCAAGTACCGGAGAAAGCACAGGCTGGGGGTAAGAGCCCCTGCCCCCCCATACAAGCCAGAGCCAGGGCAGGGCTGGGTACTTAGAGTTCTTGGCTGAGAGACCAGGGTGACTAGGTGCCAAGAGCCCCCAAGGAGGCCCCAAGCCCCCACAGCCCAGGCCAGGGTGCCCAGAGCACAGGGTCTTGGGTGGGGCAGCTTTGAACCAGATGTACAGCCTCACTGTCCAGGAATGAAAGGCCCGGGGCAGTGAGGGGGGCGAGATGCCTCCCCAGGCAGAGGAGGTGCTGTGAAGTGGGGGAGGACTGGCCAGCTGAGAAAGAGAGGGAGCACACAAGAGTGAGCAAGTGCTCGTGCAAGGCTGAGGCTGTCTGGACAGGTGACTGGGGGAGGGGGACTGGGGAAAACAAGGTGGGGTGGGGGAGCTGTGATGGAGTGCTGTGGAGGGAGGGTGTGCTGGAATGTGTGCTGGTGGGAGTGAGGGCTGCAGAGGAATTGAGGCGGGCTATGTGACAGGGTGAGGTGGGGGGCGCAGGGAAGAGCTGTGGAGCTCTAAGGGGTGAATGGCTGCAGGGCTGTGACTGAGCTGCGGCTATATTTGTGTCCAAGTGCGGGTCGGTGTTTGGAGAGGTGTGGGGGCTTGTTCTGGGCCCTTAGATGGCTGAGGAAAGTACTGAGGCTGGAGCTTGCTGGGGACATACAGAGGATTGCCTGTGTGAGGAGGTGTTGGGTCTATGGGGGAGCGTGTGTGCGTGCGTGCATGTGCATGCCTGGGAAGGTATGAGAAGCTGGGGGGACGTTATCTGTTTAGAGATATACCAGAACTGAAGCTATGTTTGTGTGTTTGAGGTAAGTGGTGTGGCTACAGGGTGTTCTCGTTTGAGTGGGTGTGAGGCAGTGTGTGTCCGTGTACGTGGGGGGGGGGAGTTGGGTGTTTGGAAATGTGTTGGGGGCTTTATCAGTGTGCTGGGGGAGGTGCTGGGCTGCAGCTGAAGGAAACGCTGGGGCGTTTGGAGAGGGAGAGTTGGACGTGTGTGTGTGTGTGTGTGTGTGTGTCTGTGTGTCTGTGTCTGTGTCTGTGTCTGTGTGTGTGTCTGTGTGTGGTGAGGTGCTGGGGCTCTGAGAGTCTGAGGATGTGGAAGGCATCAGGGCTGCAGCAGGGTCCTGAGTGGACTCGAGGAGGTGTTGGGGATGGAGAGGCAGTTCATGTGTTTGAGGATGTGGTAGAAGCTCTGTGTGTGTGTGTTGGGGTGTTTGGGGGTATATTGGGGGGTCATAAAAATCTGGGTTTTCGTTAAATACTAGGTCTGTAAATGTGTGTTTATGTGGGTAAACGTGGTGGTTGTGTGTTTGGGGGCGTGTCGGGGCTAGATGTGTATTGGGAGCAGCTGGATGTCAGGAAGTGTATGTGGAGAGGTTGTGTTTGTGGAGATGCTGGGACTGTGTGTTTGTAGATGGAGCAGTTGTGTGTTTAGGGGTGTTGGAGCTGTGAGTGTGGGGGGTCAGTTGTATATTTAGGAGGTATCAGGGGCTGTACCTGAGTCCCCATGCCCAGACAGGTGATGAGGCTGCAGGTGAGGGTGAGTGCCCCTCTGGGGAGATGAAAGGCAGAGTCCTAGCCTTTGCTCAGGGGCCCAACTGAGGGCTGCCCACTAGAACCCCGCTGCTGGGGGGGGTGCCTGCCCACCCCTAGATCCTGTGCAGGGGGTGTCAAGACAGGCGGTCCATCTGTCTTAGTCTGTGCCCAGGACGGAAAAGCAGAGCCACATCCTTGCTCCCTGGGGGGTGGCAGCGGATCCCAGCCCACCCATCTGTCTTCAGATGGTAGAGGCAGGGGCCTCCACAAAGCTGCCTGGAGGGCATCCCTGTGTTTGAAGAGGCACGGGCTGGGGGGAGGTGGGGGAATGCACAGCAAACAGTCCTCATGGAAGTTCCTTTGAAAACCACTGACGCCAGGAGAGAGGAAGAGGGAGGCCAGGGGCGCGTATGTCTGTCCTTGCGCATCTGTGTGGGTCAGTGCCCAACTGTGAGCCTTGGAGCCCTTCGCATGTGTTTGTGCTGATGGCCTCTGTTCAAGCAGCATCTTGGCCTTGGAAAACAGCCCTCCAACTCAGGCTGCAAGCTCAGAGCCTCGCACAGGCAGCTACCCCCTCATATATGCACGCTGCCTACACAAACACCCCGCACACCTTCACATCTGCCTAACTGTACTCTCACACACATGCAGCTCCCCCCAAGCCCTAACCCTCACATATGTACACCCATTACATACATCCCCACACTCTGCAAAACCAGGTATAGTCACACACACACCTGTCACATATACATGCATACACACACACCCCCCCCTCGACAAGTAATTATCACACATACACCCACACACCTTGGATTTCCCTGTCACACCCATATCCCATCTGACATGCACTCAGTCTCTCTCTCACACACACAACAGACACTCAACCATCCTTTATATCTGTACATACATGCATGTGTATATGTGCACAACACACACACTCATCAACTCTCAGCTCTTTCACACCACCCAACCCATCAGCCAATTTACGTGTGTCCAGGTCAGGCCTTGCAACTTCCCAAAAGGACTCCCACCAGCTGAGACAGCCTCCTGCCAGCTCAGTCGGAGTTGGGGGGGCATACCACCTCCACCCCCACCCTGACCCTAGACATTACTGCTCCCTGGGACCCTTGATCTTCACCTCCAGAGAGAAGAGCCGTCTCTCTGCTCGGTGTGACTACCACTGCATGCATGTGTGAGAGTGTGACTGTGTGTGCATGTGTGTCAACGTGTCCTGAGACCCCATGACAAGGTCTGTGTGTCACCGCCTGCGTGGTTAAGGAAGCATTGGGATGCATTCACCCATTGTTTGTGAGATGCAGGAGGAGTTGAGGGTGGAGATTTGTATGTCACAAAATGTGTGTTTGTCAGTGTGTGTGACGCAAGGCCAGTGTGGACAGGTGTGAGTCTGGGGGTGCATTTATACAAGGAGACATATACCCGGTGAGCGTGATGGGATATTTTCTGAGAGTAGGGGTCAGGACCAGGAGAGCCGCTCTCAGCAACTCCCTCCCCTACAAAAAGAGCAGGGAGGAGGGGGTCTCTGGGCCGCTTCTCTCTCTCTCTTTCTCCCTGACCTCTTTAGCAGCTGGAAACTGAGCCGGGGATGGAAGGAATGGAGACTTGGCTGGCCTGGGGGTTTGGGGAGGGAAGCAGGAGAAAACACCTTCCAGATTCTCATCAAATCCCTGTTTGTGGTTTGTAGCCTCAAGTCTCTCCTCTCTCTCTTTCTCTCTGTCTGGGTTTCCCCCTTTCTTTATCTCTTCCTGTCTCTCACTCTCTCCCCCATCTCAGTCACCTTGTCTCTCCTCTTGGATCTCCCTGTCTCCAAGGCTCTGTCTGTTTCTCTCTCCCCAGGCCCTTCCATTTTTCTGACTCCTCCTCTCTCTGCCACCACCTCTGTCTGTCCGTCTCTCCCTGTCCTGGTCCATCTGTCCGTCTCTCTCCGTCTGCCTGTGCGTGGGTGTCTCTGTCCATCTGTTCCACCACCCATCTGTCTGGTTGTCTGTGCTGGTCCTTCTAAGGGTGCCCACTCGCTCCTCAAGGCACCCTCCCCCAGGTCAGCAGAGGCCTCTGCTGGCTCGGGGTGGGGAGGGGGTGCAGAGTTGCAGCTTCTGGAAGCTTCAGTAGCAGCTGGGCTGAGCTGGGAGTTCGGGGCCAGCCAGCTGCAGAAGCGGCCCCTCCCTTGGGCTCCCAGGCCAAGGACCCCAGAGCAGAAAGAGGAGAGAAAGCAGGGCCTCACTGCAGCTGAGTTTGTGTATGTGCATGTAAGGGGGAGGCAGGGGGAGCCTCACTTTACCCCCACTTCACCATTCCCCTGCAAGCCAGGCCCTGTGGAGAGGGATCCTCAGTGCCCATCTTCCTTACCCCCTCCCCTACCCAATGGAGGAGAAGCTGGGGATTCAAGAGGGAGGGGCCGGGGGATACCAGGCCTTGGGGGAAGGAGGGGGTGGGGGCCACAGCTTCCTGTCAGCTGGGTGGGAGGGGGAGCTTCTTCCCTCCTCGCTTCCAGGCAGTCCCTGGGGATCCCTCCAGTTCTGGTCCCAGCTCCAGGCATGAGGGGCCGCACAGGCAGTTCTCGGCAGCTCCCACAGGGGCCATTCCCACATCCCAGCTTCCCCAGAGCCTCTGACCCATAAGGATATTGGGGAGATCACACGGATGTCTCCCCACTCCCCAGGTGGAGGTTGGTTCAGGACATGTGGGGACTTTGGCCCTGTCTAGGCACTGACCATCCTGAGAGGCCCCAGGTAGCCCACCTACCATCGTCAGACCAGCACCTCACACACATACATACACACACACACACACACACACACATAGTGCACCCCAGCACTCACAGCCCACCATCCCCATTCCCCCGCCCAGCAGCTCAAAAGGTTCAACAGGGAGCCCTACCCCCAGAGACCTGCACCCTACCGTGCACCAGTGGCAGGTTCTGACGGTACCCCCAGCACAAAGCCAGCAGCTAGAGATGGCATCCCTCAACACCCTTCCAGGCTGCTCTGTTCCCCTCACTCCCTTCTCCAAGAACAGCTCACAGTCCAAATCCCACAATGGATGGGGAAACTGAGGAAGAGATGGAAGGACACAGTCATCCCTCCTGAGACCCTGGAGTGGGATCATAAATGAGGAATAGGGAAAGAAAGGGACGCTGCAGGGGCAGAATCTGGCTCCTTCCTGACCTACCATGGGCAAAGTCCATATTGGCTGCACCCTCCCCACAGCCCTACCGCTGGGCAAGGGCCAGAGGCTGGCTCCCTCCCTCTAGAGCTCTCCTTGCCCCTGGCTGGGCCCCCTCCCTCTCCTCGCTTCAGAGCAGCCCTCCCTGCCCTCTCCCTCCCAGCTCTGGCTCTCTCATCCTCAGCTCTTGGAAGCCTGACTCACTGTTTCCCCTCCTCTCTCCCCTCCCTCCCTCTCTCTCCCGGCAGCGGCGCCTCCCCCTCCCCTGGGGGGGGCTCTGGCCACAAGGGTGCCCGCCTGCTCCTCTCCCCAGGCTCCAGTCCCCCTCCGCACCCAAGAGGCCCCCTGCAGCTGTTCCAATTCTCTAACTACAGAGAGGTGGAGTGAAAAGAGCCTAGGTCCCAGGCCTGGCTCTGCCAAGTGTCTGTGACCCCGGGCAAGTGGCTCCCCTCTCTAGACTTGGTTTCCTGCTGTCAAAAAAGGAGGGGGGGATTTAACTGGATGATGCCCCTGGCATCTGTGGGACCCTAATGTTCCCACTTTTAAAACCCTGGGGCCTCTTGGCACAGAGCACCCACAACCTGTGGGGCGCTGTACCTGCCTCAGGCCCCGCCCCCAGGTCCAAAGAAGAAATGTTTGGGCTCTGTTCCCAGACATTTGGAGAGGGCAAAGGGGAGACGCTGCCCCGGGGCCAGGGGCATTAGTCAAGTGACCCCTGGAATCCCCCTGTCTCCCCATTCTCCCTCCTCTTGTGGGAGTCTTTCCCTCTCTCTCTCCCCCACCTGTCCTCCACCCTCTTCCCAGAGACATTTGCTTGTCTCTCCTCCAAAAACAATCCCAGCATTTGATCTTGGGGAGAGGCCCTCAGCGCCCATGCAGTTCGGGCTGTGGGCTGGGGAGGAGCACATGCCTAGGCCTTCTTGGTCCCCTGGACCCCACCTCCAGGGGCTGTGATCCTGGCTCTTCTCTTTGCCGGTTTTCTCTCTCACCCTCTCATTACTGGCTTCTGTCACCATCTTTCCCTCTCTCCACTTCCAAGTGGCTGTTTGGGTCTCTCTCCTCTCCACCTCCCCCATTCTCCCCCCAGCTCTCTCCCTGGAGGGGCCCATCTGCTGGCATTAGCAACAATGTTACCCTTGCTCCCCCTTGCAGTCCCTAGCTCCACCCCATCCTGGCTTCCCCTCCCTGCTCTGTCCCAAGAGACCCAGACACAGAGCTGGGCTCCATCCCATAATAGTGAGTCTGCTTGACCTCACTCAACCAGACCAGAAGGGCCTGGGCATCTGGTACGAAGGCATGGCATCCCCTGGTCTTGGGTGACTGGCATGAGACACAGAGCTCTGTATTCCACAAACCAAAAAAAAGAAAAAAGAAGTTGACCTGGGGTGGGACAGAGGGGGAAGAAGGGAAATGAGGGAGGTCAGGTTTGCCTGGAGGAAGCCCTTGACCAAAGGGGAACAGAGGCAAGAGGAGGGAGTGGCTCAAAGTCAATGCTCCAGGGTGATCTGAGAACACGCCATGTCCCTCTGGGGCTCCACCAGGCCAGAGCAAGCCCCCCCCCCCAAAAAAGAACAGTCTTCTGCCAGGGACAGTTCGCCCCTCAAGCCTCCAACACAGCCACAACAATCAGGCGGAGAACCCAACCCTTAATCTCCTTTAAGATCCAAGTCCAACCTCCCCAAAGTCCACCTCCACCTTAGCTCAGGAGGGGGTTCCAGAAGCCTCCCTGCCACCAAGATCTAAGCAGGTAGAACGAAGGGACCAAAGCCCCCCACCTCCCAAGCCCCCTCACCAAAGACCCTGTCAAGGGCTGGGAAGCAATGTAAAATAATCCTAGAATCTTCATAGCACTAAACTGAGAAGCTATGCTGTCCATCCACAGCACCTGTGGGTGCAGGGGCTCCCCGGCCCCACGACCCTCTTCCAAACCCCCCAGCCCAGCAACCATAATAAACAGCAAGCTCTTTTGCTTTATGACACCAAATTTCTCCAAGCCCAACAGCTCCTTCCATCACTTCCTCAGCCATAGATCACATTAAAAACTCACAGAGGGCAACTTAAACACATCACATTTGTTTCTCTCTATATTATTTCAAAAGTAACGGCATTAAAAATGGATTTTACTACAGAAAATAAATATCAGCACGTGGGCTGGGAGCCCAGGCAGGGAAAGAGAGCACACCAGGAGACTGTCCCTGAGGGCTTGGGCACAGCTTAGGCATTGCCCAAGGAGGTGGCTGAGAGGCCAGAATACACTCTGGGGTGTGGGGGGATGCCTGGGGAGGGGGCAATGCCTGCCCACCTGGGTACGTGCCCCAATGCCAGACCAAGAGGGACAAGAGTCACTGGTTTGGACTGGTGCCCACTGGTCCCCCAAAGGCACATGCCCTCACTAATCTTTCTAACCTCTGAAGGGTGGGAGCTCTGGGGCAAGAAGTTCACCAGTCTCTCTGGGGGTTATTCCAACTATTGACACAGCAGGAGAAAAAAATGAATTCAACTTACTATCCAGTTTGATTTTCCATTACTATAAAAATAAATATACATCTGCTCAAAGGAGGGAGATGGCAAGCGGCATCCACATGCCACCTGGGGGGTCCCCCCACAGCTCACCACCACAACCCAGCCAGCCTCCCCAAGCGGTGGGGGGGTGGTGGTAGTGGTGAGGGGAGGATGGACAGACTGGTAATCTTTCACTTACAGCCCCAGCTCACACAGCTACGCACACTGGGCCACACGGAACAGGAACAAGTCAACAATAGAAACACCCCAAATGCTCCTGGCAGGACTCTGTCCAGACACAGGCACATGCCCCCGCCCCGCCGGCGGGAGCAGCGGACAAAATGTGGCCACCCTGACCCGGAGGCAAAGCTTGTCCTCACACCCTGAGCTCTGCCCAGGGAGCTGGGGCCAAGTCCCGCCTGACACCAACTGGTCCGGCGGGAAACGCCTGCCTAGCCAGACAAGCACAGGCCCCCCAAGGGTCCCTCCTTGTGCTCAGGGACCAGACTGGTGCAGCCCAGCCCTGCCTCCCAGGGTGACGCCTGGGCCCAAATTCAGCTGGCCCTGCCAGTCAGGCACTGGTGCAGAACCGAGGGCACCAGGCTCAGCCCCTCCCAGCCCAGCCCCAGGGCCCCCAAGCTAGGAGGGAGGGGGGACTCCCCACCCCTCCACATCTGGCCCTGGCCCCCAGGGTCTGCGGTAGAGAATTCCCGCCCCCGCTTCTCTCTCTCTCTCCCTCCTCCTCCCTCTCTGTGCCCGCTGCCCGCCTCAGGGACAGCCCCAGCTCCCGCCTCCGGCCAGCAAGGCCCACATCCTTCCTCCCTCAGCTGGCCCCTTTGCCTGGCAGGAGGCTGGGGGGTCAGGCTGCTGGGGAACCCCTCCAGCTCCCATCAGTCCTCATCCCCAGCCCCCAAACTCTGGGTTGCTGTCCCTTTTCCTGTAGAACAGGAAACAAGGTTATTTCCTAGACTCAGAGCCAGTCCCCTGCCCCTCTGGCTCTGCCCGGGGACCAGGACCCAGAAGGGGAAGGCACCCTCAGCCAGAAAGCAGAGGGATTCAGCAATTCACCCCCAGCTACCGGCCCAGGGGGCTGACAGCTGTCACTCAGCACCCCAACCCCTGGGGAAGAGAGGGCCGATTCAATCAGAGCCCCAAAGGAAACGCATTGATAGGCGATTATTTATTTATTTATGCAAAAGTGAGCTGACTTTGTTCGCCAGGTAACCGGGCATGCGGCCCAACCCCTCCGGCCCCGGCCGCCCCCAAATCCCTCCTCCGCCTCACATCCCCTCCGGGTCATTAGGTCCCCGCCCCTCAAATCCCGGAGCACCAGCGGAACCTTGGGATTTGGGGGTTGGAGGGGAGGGGCTCCTCCCTCCGCAGTCTCCCCCTTTCCCAGTGCCGTTCCTAAAATCCAGCCTTGTTCTCCGCTCCCACGGTCCCCCCCTTCACCCCCCCCTCACATTCTCAGCAAGCTGGAGAGCAAATTGCAGTTTTAAATCCAAAGACGGAGGGAGGGGGAAGAAGGAGGGGGCGCGCGGCAGCGCTGGGCGCGCACCTCGCCCCCGAGCCGGGGGAGCCGCGGGGCGGCCAGGAAACCCGAGAACCCCCCCTCCCCGCCCCCCCTTCTCGTCCACCTCCCCCTCCCCCTTCCCGGCGCTGCTTGCCAGGCTTCGAGCCGAGCCCAGCCGAGCCGCGGGCCCCGGTGGAAACAAAGACCGATCGCACCGCGGGCACCGCAGCCACCGGGTCCGGCGGACCGGACCGGGGCGCGCGGAGGGGGCGCGGGGCCCCCCCGGTGCGCTGCACAAAAGAGCCCGGCCGGCCGGTCCCCAGCGGGGGTCTAGGGCTGGGGAGGAGGCGCCACTCACCGGAGTGCTGGGCTGCCGGCTCCGTGGGTCCGAGCCAGGCGAGGGTTTTTGGGGGGCGTCTGTCTTCCGGCGGCGGCAGCGATGCGGGCGCCCGGCTACTGGGAAAAGGAGTCGTGGAGGAGCCCTGAGCCGCCCGCTGTTGCTGACAGCATGGCTCGCGCCGCGGCTCACATTCTCCGCCGCTAACTCCGCTGGACACGGCCCCCCGCTCCCGCGGCGCCCCCCCACCTCGATCACTCCTTCGCTCTCTCTGCGCCCCCCCTCGCTCCCCCCGCCGCGCACACACTCTCACAGCCCTGGACACCCCCGCCCCCACCCCCCCAATTGCAAACCTGGGAGGGAACGCGCCCCGCGTAGTCCTCCTCCTGCTCCTCCTCCTCCGCCCTCCTCCCTCCCGCTCTCTCTGGCAGTCTGTCTCTCTGACTGTCTCTATCTCTCGCTCTCTCTGCCTTTCTCTGCTCTCAGAGCTGGGTGGGAAAAGGAAATGAGGACAGAAAGCAGACGCTGGCTTTGGGTGGTGGTAGCTGGATTCCCTCTCTCCCTCCCTCCTCCTCCTCCCCTCCCTCCTCCTGCCTTCTGCTCTCTCCGCTGAGAGCGGGGCTGAGCGCAGCCTGGCGGGTGGCTCGCTCTGCCCGCCCGCCCGCCTGTCTGTCTGTCTGGTCTGCCTCGCTCGCTCCCTCCCTCCGTCTCTCGCCCTCGCCCTGCCTGCCTGCCTCTCTCCGTCTCCGCCGCCGCCGCCGCTGCCTCTGCGAGCTCGCCTTACCTTCGCTGCTCACCATCCGGAACCCCAGGGGGGAGCGCGCGCGCGGCACGCCGGGACTTGTAGTCCCCGCCCCGGCCGCTCGGCGCTCGGGGCGGGCGGGGCGGCGCTAGTTGCTCCGACGGCGCGGCCCGGAGCCCGCGGGGACCCTGCTCCCGGGCCCCTCTGGCGGCGGCGTGTCCTCGTTTACCGAGGGGTGCTGCTTCTCCCCAAAGATTGAGAGTGTTTCCCACATTCCTTGTCCCCTGCGGGGGGGCTCTGGCTCGAGCGGCGGTTGCGGGTGAGAGCGAAGGGGCGGGGTCTGAGAATGGAATGAGAGTCGAATAGGGAATCTAGGGATTAGCCAAACGGTCTGCGTGCGACTTTCTCGGGCGTACCAATTAAATGGGAGAGGAAGAGGAGAGAGAGCAGGACCGGCTTTCTGAATTTGGGGACCTTCTCCCTCTCTGAAAACGTGTCCTATTGAGTAAAGCGCAAGGAGTTATCGGCGGGAGGGCTGCTCCAGAAACCTCAAAGCCCCAGTAGCGCCTCCTCCTCACTCGGTGACCCCGACTCAAGCTCTGAGCTTGGGGTTTAGCCCCGCCCCCCCAACTCCTAGTTTTCCTAGAAGTCAGAGGGTGCAGGGCACAAGAGTCCTGAGTAATCCGCAGATAGCACACACACACACCCCACCCCCTTCCTGAATTCGACTGAGCTTTTTCATTGTGTCAGGAAGCAAGATTCAGATTCAACAGTTCAGAGCTCCTGCTGCGGCCAGGGGGCTGGGCTCAGCACTTTCACCTACCTCCTCTTCAGGTCACATCTGTTATCCAGCCCCTAGCTCTGGGCCCCCTGCCTGGCCTATCCCCACAGATGGAAATGTGCACTGCCAGGGCCTGGTTACCAAGGGGAGGTAGCCCAGGATGGGGAACTGCTGCTGCAGCCATTTACTAGACACCACAGGCCCCCTGAGTCCTGCAGAGACCCGGTGAAATGGTACTGGTATCATTTCCATTTTAGAGATGAGGGCACTGAGGCCCTAGTCCCCCAGTTAAGATGAGGTAGAGCCCAGCGGGCGGGCGCCTAGGGTCTGGCTGATTCCAAAATTCACTGCTTAACCTATGGGCCATGGGAGGGAGTTGTGACTCCCCAGGTCTCTGTCTGACCTTCTCTCCCAGTGTCTGTGCGTCCTCCCTTGGCACTTCAGTTCCTTCGACAAATGTTAACTGAGGTATGCAGGGCTCACAGGGGACACAGAGATGAATAATGCACGGTTGCCCTCCTGTCCTCTCAGTGTCTACCAACACCAGCCCTGACTGGTCCTGCGCTAGTCCCACTTCATCCGTGCATCTGACATTCCTTTGCTCCGTGTCTGCTGGCTTTGTCTGTCTGGCCCAGTGTCTGAAGTTCCTTCAACAGTGCCTTTGTCCTTGGCCCACCTGTTTCTGACTCCTCCTTTGGCCGACTGGGGTGATGGCCAGCATGTGACAAAGGCAGGTGGTGACATTTTACCAACTTCAGCTCCCTGTCACCACCTGCCCTACACCTCCACCCCTCCCAAGCCCCTCCTCTAGGACAGTCTGGAACCCACAGAGGGCAAAAGAGGGTATCTGGGGGGCACTCTCTATTGGACCTTTGCGGAGGGAGCAGCAGCAATGGGGGAGGTCTAGGGCTGTAGGTAGTACACCTATTGATCTGGCGTCATGGGGCTGGCATGGCCAGCTGGAAAGACCTCCATTTGGGAGCCAAATGAAAGCCATGGTTAAGGTCGTTAGGGGCCCTTTGCAGCTCCAAAATCTGGAATCTAAAGTTATCACAAATAGATGAGGCTTTGGCATCTTGCCCTAGCTGGTGCTCACGAGTGAGAGAGGCCCAGTTTCCCTTTTCTCTCACCCCCAGGCCCCAACACACACATCCTTCATCCTTACGCAATAGGCTCTGCCCCTGGGCATGAAGACCCCACCTAGACTGAATCAAGTTTTGGGAGGCAACTGGGTGGAGTAATACAGGATGGCTTCAAGGAGACAGGGAGCCCCAGGTACATGGGGAGGAAGAGGAGTTTGACAAAGGCATGGGAGGGAAGAGGTTAAGTGATGAGGTACAGAGGGAAACGTTAGTAGGGCCCATGGCTCCACCAGTGAGAGGGGAATAGAAGTTAGCTAGTTTTCCAAGCATGCCCCTCCCACACCAGGCTACTTCAGCTGCCCCCTCCCCAGAAAGGGTGGGTGCTATTAGCCTCCAAGGTGTTGGACATTGCTAGAAACCAAGGGTTACAGGATTTCCCAGTCATTTGAGGCTGGTCTTTCTCTTGGAGCCCCTCCAAATTGTGTTGGGTGGGGGGGGTCTCCCTACACCAACTCAATCCCAGTCTTCCCGTGGGCTGCTGCTGCCACCTAGTGTCCAATCTCCATCTCTGCTTCGGCAACAGTAGTGTAAAAGGGGGCTATCCAGTCCTTAAAAACAGTGTCTAGGTCACCACAGGCTGGGCAGGGTAGCAGTAAACTCCCTGAGAAAGCAGACTTGAAAAGGGGGACCCAAGTTGTGGAAGACCTTGCATCATTCCTTTCTGGGCTCAGCTCAGGCCAATCACTTTTGTGTCAACGTAAGTAGAAAGTGGTCTAGCTAGACCTTAGGAAATAGAACTGAGAGTCTAGAGATAAAATTGTGGGGCCTGAGGGCTTGGAGGCCATGTGGAATAGGCATCAGACCGCCTTGGTTCTGATTCTGCTTTTACAGTGTGTGTTCTTAACCTCTCCAAATCTCAGTTTCCACAAGCGTAAGATAGAGCCATCCCGTCCCTGTGTTACAGGCAGGCCTGTTGAGAAGGTTTACTGAGCACATGGATGTGAGAGCACTTTGAAAACTGGCAAGGGCCTGCTGAGTGATTATTGAGTCATGGTAATCATAGTGACAATAACTGATAGGTCACAGCAGCCTGGAGCGAGGCACCTGGGTCTCATGGAGAGGCAGAGTGAAGCCAGCCTTGGGTAGGGATGGGCACTGTCCTCCCTGACTACAGAAGTTCTGGGGCTGGCCCCACTCTTGGAACTCCCCCAGGAAAGATGTGGATTGCTAGAGAGGGGTTCGGCCCAGTCCACGGAAGGAGAGACTGAGACCAAGAGAGGTTGAGGGCCTGTCCAAAGCCACTGAGCTATAGATCCAGGAACAAGAGGCCCACTGGACTGAGGCCATTATGGCCTTGGTTTTCCCCTCTTCTGGATGGGAACAGCTCAGAGATGGGGCCCAAGAGACCACGGAAGCAGGAAGCCCCCCTCATTGTGGTACAGTGAGAACTAAGGCCCCCAGGCCCCTATTATCCCTCCTCCTGTGCTGGCCCCTCTCCACTCCCTGCTCCCTGCAAGTCCTCCCACATTCCTCCAGGCAACAGGAAACCCCAGCTGCAGCCCAGACTTCAAACAGCTCCTCCCTCTGGGCAGGGGGTGTGGGAGGAGAGGCCAGAGGCCAGAGGGCAAAGGTCAGCTTTGTTCCTGCCGGAGGTGGTGAGGGACTGGGGGTGGGGGGGGGAGACAAGGGTAGGGCCCTTGACAGCCACACTGCGTGTGTGTGAATTCCTGTGTCCATCAGGGTGCGTGTCAGCCTGTGTCTGAGGGTAAATTTGTGTCCTCGGTTTCCTTTTGGCTCATGGACCTGAGCTATGTGTCCCAGTGCCTATAAGTACACCTTTGTCTTTGGGTGCTCAGCCTGGGATCTCACTGCCGTGTCTGTAGGAATCATCATGTGTATTATATATCCTGGTTCACAGGTCTGCTCAAAGCAATGTGTCCTCCTACGGGTATGACCTGGTGTGGTTCTTTGTGTCCAAGAGGGGCGTCCCTCTCCTGCCTCTTCCCCTCTCATCCTTTCTCCACCTCGATCACCGAAGGTTTCCTTCTAGAAAGTGAATCTGACTGTTACTCCCCTGCTCACAACCCTTCAATGGCTTCTCATGGCCCAAAGCTTAGAATCCCAGCCTGAGTACACAGCAGACAAGACCCAGGCCTACCTTGCCATCTTTATCTTTAGCTACCAACTCCCCTCAAATTTTTCTCTCCAGTCACACCTACCTAATTGTAACTCCCTGCACAGTCCCATTTCCTGCCTCTAAGCTCACTTAATTCTGTCCAGTCTGGGATGCCCTTCTCTTGCTTCATTTTTCTTCCTTTGGTGTGGAAGATTGTCCCTGAGCTAACATCTGTGCCAATCTTCCTCTATTTTGTATGTGGGATGCTACCACAACATGGTCTGATGAGCGCTGTGTAGGTCTGCACCCAGGATCTGAACTCACAAACTCCAGGCTGCCAAAGTGGAGCACATGAACTTAACCACTATGCCAACGGCCTGGGCCCCCTCTTGCTTCTTTATCAAGTGAACTTTTACTCCTTTTGCAAGTCTTCAGTGAAGCAACACCTCCACTGAGAAGTCTTCCAGACGTCCCTCTGCCCGACTGAGTTAGGACCCCCCCACCCCGTTCTTCCATATCTTCTGCTTGTGTCTGTCCCCTTCACTCTCATCACAATTAAACTGTGAGCAGGAACTATGCTTTATCTTCCATCGTGTATGATGGGAAGGTTCTGAAGGGACCTAAGTCCTCCCATCCCAGAGGAAAGTTTCCTGTAGTTTTGGATGTTGTACCTAGAGTGACCACTAGAGAGAGCATGGATATCATTGCAGGACCATCCAGGCTGGGGGTGGGGGCGTGGGCGGGTGAGGGGGTGGAGGAGAAGGTGGTTCCAGGAGTTGCGGGGGGAGGGTAATGGATGAGAGGATAGGGTGTGAGGGATGCTGAGATTATGTACCTGCGGGAGAATGACTGGAGTAGATAGTGGGTCCACCCAGCTCAGAACTGGAGCAGTGGGATCCAGGATAGACTCACACCCAATGAGTCCTGCGCCCCCCAGATTTCTTCTCTCTGACTTTTCATCACAACTCAGGGGTCATTCCCCTTGGTTTTCCAACCCTCCTACCTCTTGCCTCTGACCTTCCAACCTTCTTCTTCTATGCCTCATCTGCACCCTCAACTCTTACATACATAATTATTTGCACTTGTCTGACTTGGCCACCTCTGGGCCTTTACACATGCTGTTCCCTCAGTGGGAGATGATCTCAGCCTCTGGCTGCTTCGTCAGGCAGACGTTGTTTCACATCCTCCAAGAAGTCTCCCTTGGCCTCTAGACTGACCATTCCCCTAAGTGTTGTAATTGTTTACTATTCTGCCTCCTGGACAGGACCAGCCTACAGGAGACATCAGTAAATGCGTGTGAAATTAATAAATGACTTACGAATACAATCTTCAGCTATCCCAGGGCTATCCCAGGCCCCTATCTGCACCATGCCCTCCCTGGCCTGACTCTGGGTTAGTTTTATACTTTCCCATGCTGCTCCATCAAATAAGGAAATATGACACAGTGGGATACATGAGACTTTGAAGTCACACAAACCTGGGTTCCAATCCTGACTCCACCATGCAGCTGGATGACCTTGGGCAAGTGTTGTGGCCTCTCAGAGTCTTCGTTTCCTCTTTTGTAAAATGAGAATAATCACACTTCTGCACTGTTTCCCAGTGAGGATCGAATTAGATAATACATGTGAAACACCCAGCATTAGTCAATTAGGTGTCCTCCTCCCCCGCCATGAACTTGGAAAGAAAATTGCCCTTTGAATCTTAAGCCGATAAAATCCACGCATCACGGAGGAGAAGAGCCAGGTGGGGGAGTGAATGAGGCGAGAGATGGTTTTGTAAACGACTGAAGAGTTTTGTGAACAGTGGAAACCGCAATCAAGGTGACCCGCCTGTAATCTCAGGGAGGCAGGGCGAGGATGTGATTGAAATTAAGAAAACCGAGGCCTAATCAATTGCATTGTGCTCTATCTCAAGGGAACAGAAGGATGCACGGAAAAGGGGGTGCAAGGGAGATTCATTCGGCTGCACAAGAGGGAAGGATGGGGAACCAGTAGATACACGGATTCCAGGCTCAGGTGGCTCTGGTCTCTGCTGAGGAGCAGTGAGGGCCTGGCCAACTCCAGGTGACTCACTGCCCTGCTGGGCCTTCATTTAAACTGAAAGGGGCTCCAGGTACCAGGCAGAGCCCCATCAGGCAGAGGAGAATATTCTGGTCCCAGGAAAAGACTACAGAGACTAAGAGCACTGATTCTGGAGTCAGAGGACCTGGCAAGCCCCTGCTCTGCCACTTACGTCCTATAACCTATTTACTCCTTGGGCCTCAGTTTCCTTATTAGTATAATGGAGATACAATAGATTTCTCCTCACACGGTCCTATGAGGGTTAAATGGCAGCATGCCTTGAGTAGGATGCCTGGCATAGAGTAAGTAACTTGTAAATGGTAATGACAAAGAGAGCTAACATGTATTGAACATTTTATTGCCATTTCACAGATGAGGAAATTGAGGCTTAGAGAGATCAATCAATAACTTGCACAGACTCACAGGGCTAGTGATTGGTGGAGGCAAGAGTTACACCAGGCACTAACAGCTCCAGAGCTGAGCTCTTATCTGCTTACTCCATGCCTGGTGGAAACACTGGGCCTCTGGCTTATACATCAGGTTCTTGTGAGTTTGGTTGGCTAGAGACTGTGGCCCTTGGGAAGCCCAGGACCCTGGGAGTTTGAGCGTGTAGAGCTAAGTCTCCTACCCCTGTGACCACCTCTCCAAGCAGCCACTTGGCCTCTCTCCATCTTATTGCTCCCATTCAGCAATTCCCAGTTCAGGGCTGAGGACAGGGAGCTCTCAATCTGCATTGGCCACCTTGTCCCCTTTTCTTTAGGTCACTCAACTTGGTGTGTGTGCGTGTGTGTGGGGGGGGGTTCCAAAGAATCTTTCTCCCAATGTCTAGAGGGAGGAGGATCCTCGAAACATCCAGCTGGGGCAGATATGATCTCTTCCCTAAGCACAGAGGCAGTGAGGTCTGGTAGAAAAATCACGGGCCTTGGTGTGAGACCTGGGTTCAAATCCCAGCTCAGTCCCATACTTCTGTGTTACATCACATACATGAGGGGTTACATGACGTATGTCATGTAACCGCTGAGCCTCAGTGTCCTCCTCTGTACCTGGGGGCTGATCATAGAACCAGATTCAGGACTGCATCAAGTGAAAAGATGGATGTAAACACATCCGGTATTCAGCAGAAACTTAATGCGTTATTATTATTGCTATTATTTCTCCCAGCCTGACCGTGAACTCCTTCAGGACGGGTACGGACGGTCTTCTTATTGTTTGTGTTCCTTGGTTCTGCACAGCAAATGGCCGTCCGCAGACTTAATACCTAGTAATTGTTTGCCAGTTTCAGCAGTGACTCCCAGCTCCCAGAATCTTTCCCCGTCCATTCCCAGAGTAGGTCAGTGTCAACACTTTCCTGACAGGAGAGGTGGGAATCCTTATTCCCTGTTCCTCTTGTTTCCACAAGGAGCCACATCAGCTGCCAGAGTCTCTCAAGGGGGATCCAGGGGGTGGGCCAACTCTTCATTGCACAGACGCATGGCAGGCTGTTTAGAACCCCTAGTCCCTGCCCGCTACACACCAGTAGGAGCCCCAAGTCCTTGCGACAAACAAAACTTGTCTCCAAACCTCTTCAAAAGCCCCCTAGGGGGCAGAGTTGCCCCAAGTGAAACCCAACGAGCTGGACTCACCCTCTCCCCTCCCCTCTCTTCTGTTCTGGGGAGCTGCAGCCAGCCCACTGTGCTCTCACCCCTGCCCCTGTCCAGGGAGGCCTAAGGTTCTGCTGTGGAGCCTGTGGTGAACAGTAAATCTGCTAAAGTCAACTAAAGAACCAGCAAACCCACTGCACACAGACTGAAAGCCACATCAGGCATGTAGGGGACATTCTGATCTCCAGTTGCCTGTATTCTGTATCCATCTCTCAGCTTGTCCTTAAACTCACATGGACACAAGCATCAGGACTCTTGGGTGTCCTAAAACACACCTTGGGTGCCCTGTGCTTAGTAGCCTTGGGGTGCTTTCTCACCTCCCCTGCATCCCAGCAGCCAAAGCAGCACCCCCCCTCCCACTGACCACCACCCCTCCAAGGAAGGGATTCTCATGGCTCAAGGATTCATATTTTCATTTTCTTATTCATGAAATCAACAAACACACACATGATCTGAGAGGTTGGGAGCCGTCAGGAACCCTCTCCCTAGCTCTGGACTTGGACCCCAGCCCTAGACTACAGCGTCCACCCAACAGGAAAGGTATCCAGCAGAGACTTTCCCTGTCTCTGTAACTTACAGACACAAGAGAACTGAGTAGGAGGTGAATTCTGGGGGCCTGGCTCAGGGTGGGATGACAGGGTAGGAAAGCAGGGATAGGAGACAAGTGAAGAAAAGGATATACAGTTTTATAAATAACTAGACATGGTCTGAACATATCTTTTTTTGGAGAGGGGGACAGGAAGGCTAAAGGCACGCAAGAGCCTAAGTGGGAAGGGGGGAAATAGTGCTTGAGGCCAGAGTAGGTGAAGGATGATCTCTGAGCCTCGATTTGCCCCATCTTTAAAACGAGTGAGTTGCCCTAGATGGTGTCAGAACAATTTGCTTGCGCTGACATGCTAGGACTCTCCAGGCTTCTAAGCCAGGGGCCTTGGGACCAGCGCCCTGTAGATTGGAAGGGGCTGGCGGGCACCTCCAGAGAGGCTATGTCTGATCCCCAGGCTGGTACTGGGGTTCTGTGGAGGTGAAGTAGTCCTCCAGGAAGGACTGCAGGTACTCGAACGTAGGCCTCTCTTCCGGGTCCAGACGCCAGGTTTGCTCCATGGCCTCGTATAGGGACGCTGGGCAACCGGGGGGGCACGGCATGTGGTATCCGTGCTCCACCTGTTCCAACACTTCTCGGTTATTCATGCCTGGAGGGTGGGGCTCCATCAGTCAGGGGGCAGAGCCCCTCCCAAAGAGACAACCAGGAGGAAGCCCTTTCCCATAGCCACCCCTCCACCTCCTCATCCCCCAGCCAACCTGGGTAGGGGACCCGGCCCTTGCTGATGAGTTCAGTGAGCAGGATCCCAAAGGACCACACATCTGACTTGATGGTGAATCTGCCAAAGAGGGCAGCCTCCGGGGCTGTCCACTTGATGGGGAACTTGGCCCCTGGAGAGATTGGGGGAGAAGGGAAAGTTAATGAGGGAGTCCCTAGAAACAGCTGTATTAAAAGAATGGTGTCTTTAGGATTGGGGACCCTGAGGACAGAGGTCTCTGGGCATAACGGAAAGGACCTGGAATCTAGCCAGGACTTACTGTGCATCTAGTATAGTGCTAGGCACTTTACAAACGTTGTAATAATTCTCATAATAATAACGGCTAACACGTGTATAGCCTTTACCACGTGCCAGGCACCGTTTTAAGTGATTTACATAATTAACTCATTTAACTCTCACAAAAGCTGTGTGAAGTGGATATTATTACTATCCCCATTGTACAGATGAGGAAAAGGAGGCCCTGAGTAGTTAAGTAACTTGCCCAGATCACACAGCTTCTAAGTGGCTAGGATTCCTACCCAGGCATGCTGGCTACAGAGTTCAGGCTATTACAGTCTACTGTCTTTCACTTGAGAATTATAGCAGTGCCTGGCACATAGTGCATGCTTGATAAATATCTGTTGACATATTGTTGTCTGAATATTTTCATTTTACAGATGGGAAAAGACAGCTTAGAGAGGTTAGCTGACTTGCCCAAAGCCACATGGCTGGTAAGTGGAGGAGGTGGGATTTGAACCCAGAGTTGCCTCTTCCACTACATCAGGATGATATGGGATCATAGATCCCACAGATCCCACATGGTCTGGGGATAGGGGGAAGGGTTCCATGTGGGGCCTCATGGCAGTCCCTTGGTGCACTGGGGGCTCCTGGAAGTTGAGGTGAGGCAGGGCACCTTGCCGGGGGTTGTACTCATCATCCTCGATGAGGCGGGCCAGCCCAAAGTCAGCAATCTTGCACACCAGCCGCTCCCCTACGAGGATGTTGGCTGCCCTCAGGTCACGATGGATATAGTTCATGCGCTCCATGTAGGCCATGCCCGCAGCTACCTGGGGGGACAAGGTATGGAGAGATGGGAACACCATGGCTTGTGTGAGAAATCATTTGAAAAACCCACTTTCCAGATGAGAAGACTGAGGTTCAGAGACAGGCAGTACCCTGCCTCAGGTCGCACAGATGATCCAGTGAGTCGGGCTGCACTTCCGGGGATAGGCTAGGTGTTTAAGGGCACAGGGATTTGTGGAAGGTTAGTAAGAGGGGGGATCTGAGAGATAAAGGCTGCTGTCCTAGTTTACCTGGGCTGCCATGTCCACCAGCTGGGGCAGCTTCAAATCCTGACCCTTCCGGTCCTTAAGGAATTCCAGCAAGCTACCTGGGGAGAGGAACTCAGAAAATCAGCCCTAAGACCCTACCCGCAGCTCCAGGCCAGCCTTCTCTCGCTTGGCCCCGCCCCCTGCTCCCAGCCCTCCTACCTAGATCGGCCCCTACTCAGGACCCTGCCAGATACCTCAGCCCCTCACAGATCTCGCCCAGGCCAGGCTCCCACAGACACCCTGACTGCCCATGTTTCGCTTCTTCTCTTCCTCGATCCCTCTAGACACGCACCACTCAGACTCCGCCCCAGACCCTTCCTCATCACAGATCCCGCCTTCGCTCGCCCAAGCCCCACCCACCAGCTGACCACACCCCCCCGACCCCCAGGCTCCGCCCCCAGGCCCAGATCCCTCCTTGTCTAACTCGGGCCTGGCCACACTCCCAGCACCCACATGGCTTCATTCATTCCTCCCCTCACTCAGTCTCTACCCATGGTCCCACGCCCCACCAGAGATCACCACCGAGGTCCCTCCCCTAGAATCACCCACCTTAACGTCGCCCCAAATCCCGCCTCCCCAGACTCCGCCTCCTGACCCCGCCCCTCACCGTGGCACATGAACTCCGTCACGATGTAGATGGGCTCCTCCGACACCACCGCGTACAGCTGCACCAGCTTGTCATGCCGCAGCAGCTTCATGACCTGCGCCTCCGCCAGGAAGGCCTTTGGGGACATGGTACCTGGCTTCAGCGTCTTCACTGCCACCTTCGTGCTGCCATTCCACGTGCCTGCAGGGTGGTCGCGGCTCGTCAGGACCCACTCCCCGCCCGCCCAAGCCTTCGCCCCAGCCCCAGCCCCGGCCCCTGCCCCCAGGATCTCCGTACCCAGCCACACGTCGCCGAAGCAGCCAGTGCCCAGCCGGCGCTCGAGCGCGATGGAGCTACGGCTGATCTCCCAGGCGTCCTTGGCCAGGCCCAGGGTCTGCGGCCTCATGGTGGTGCAGGCCGCCGTCAGCAGGTGGCACAGTCCATCGTTTACCTCTGGGGGGGGGCAGTTGGAGGTCACTGTCAGGCCAGGATGCCCCACACATCTCACCCCAGCCCCCAAGATCAGTTATAAGGAACTGGGCCACAGGTGAGGTCACAGGCCAGGGAAAAAGTGGCACCAAGAGGGAGAGATGATCCCTGCAAGAATTGGGGGCCTCCCCAAAGGGATCCAGCTGGGCCTCCAAGGATAAGGTGGGATTCTGACAGGTGGAAATGGAGTTGAGGATTCCAGACAGAGGTGTGGACATGAGGCCCTCACCCTTCCATGGACCTCATCCGTGGCCTAACCAACCAAAGCAGAAACCCGGGCATCACTTCCCACCTTCCCCTTAATCCCACAGCCCATCTTCCAAGACAGGCCTATTCGGCCTCCTACCCAGCTCAGACATTAGTGGGCTCCATTTGGCCATGGACAACCTCACGCCTGTTTCCTCTGGAACCCTACAGAGCAGGATCCTGGGCTGGAAACCCAGACTCTTGAGTTCTAGTTCTGTCTTGGCTGCTCCAGCTTTGGGAGGCCCTTCCCTTCTCTGGGCCTCAGTCTCAGCAGGTTGGTTCAGGGATCTGAAGCACGTGTCAGCCCTGAGGCCTCGCCCTCACCAGTGTAGTGCTGTACCAGCTCCTGCACCGAGTCGAACTGGGTCCGAGTGGTGATGTAGTAGCCACCTGTGTCCAGCTTTCGGATCTTGTAATGCTTCACGTGATCGCCTCTGGCCTCATCCCAATCTCGGATGGACAGGGAGTAGGCACCTGTGGGCAAGGTCACCTTCAGGCCTGCTTTCTTCCTTGCCCCCAGTCTGGGAGCCCAGAGAGGCCCAAAAGGCTGGGAACTCTGAAGTTGGACAGCCACATTCCTTAAACCCTGTCCCAGTCTTGGCCCTGACCCAAGCCCCACCCCACACCTCCTAGTCCCATCCTAATGGCTAGGCTTCCCAGTTGCCCCTTCCCAGGCCTTGGTGCAGCCCCCACCTTTGGTGGTCTCGCTCTCTCGAATGAGAAAGGCACCCCGAGGATTGCCGGGGGAGAGCAGCTGCCTCTCCGCATCCTTCCTCCCGATCTTTCCAAAGTACCACCTGTTAGGAAGGGCCAGCAAGAGTCAGGTACACCCAGTTCAACCCCCCACTCCGCGTCCTGGGAAAAGTCACCCCACTAGCCAACATTCAATTTCCTCACCCGGGAAACGGGGTTCATACACCTGCTTCACAGCCTGGTCGTGAGGATCACAGAGAAGGGGAGTGTACAATGCCTGGCACATGGTAGGTGCCCAAGAAAGGGTCGGCGTCTCTCCTCCATTCTCTGGGTTTCTCTTGAATTAAAATGGCTAGGAGTTCAGTTACCAGGGACCTCAACAGGGTGCCACCAGCATTAGTCCATCTCACTATGGCCCTCCTTGGTCTCATTTTACAGGGGAGGAACTTGAGGCTCAGAGAGGGGAAGTGACCGGTCTACAGGCTGGCTGATGAGCTCCGCCTAGAACCCTTTGTCACCCACTCTACTTCTTTTTCTACCACGGTGGCAATCCCTCAGATCCCTTTCCCCACACCGTCCTCAAACCTTTTCCTCCAGAACAACACCCATTCCTGCTTCTCTTCCCCTCTGTCCAACTGCTCCTGCCCGGCTCTGACGGCTGCTTTTCCTCCACTTTCTGAAATTTGGTTGTTGTTCTAAACCTCAACTTCAATCTCAGGCCTCAAGCCTTCCTGTTTTCTCTTGGATATTCTTCCAGGGGCTGGATGGAGCCTTAAATCAACTGTGAAAGTACATGGGGGAGTGAAGGGACACAGGTGCCATAGAAAACTCTGATATCATTTGATCACTAAATTGGCCTGTGACCATCTTGGGCTGAATTCAAAGGAGCATAGTTTTCAAAGCAAGGGAGGTGGTGGTCTCAGTGAACTCTGGGATTGTCAATCCACACCTGAGTACTAGGCACAGTTTGGGGAAGGCGTTGGCAAGTGGAATGTGCAGGAGGGTAGGCAGGCTGGGGAAGGAGGAACTGTTGAAGCTGTGTGGAGACAGGACACATCCCCAGGTTTTTTCAAAGCCCTGCCCCCACCTACACCCATGACATTAGCTACTTCCTTAATAATTAACATAATAATAACAGCACTAATTTTGTGTCAGGCTCTGCTTTAATACATATGTGTAGTCATTTAATTCTTATAAAAATGCTGTGAGGTACATACTATTATTAATGCCATTAGACAGATAACGCCATTAGAGGAAATTGAGATACCTAGTGGTTTAGCAACTTGCCTAAGGCCACAGGGCTCTTAAACAGTGTTGACAGAATAGGAACCCAAGTTGTCTGCTTTAGGGCCTGCTTTCTTAACCACCACACTGCTCTTAACCACCACACTGCACTGAGCACCTCTCAGAACTGCATGACACTGCCCCCAAGATGTGGACACAAGCACGAACCTTCTGCCACCTTCTGCATCACCATCCCCTCCTCTCCTCTATGCCTCCTACCACCCTCCCCAGATGAAAGCCACATCCCACTTGAGCTCTGGACCCCACCCACTCTCCTCTGCTCAGGATACCCCTCCCCCACTGACCAGCCCCCATCTGCAGCCTCTCTGTCCTACCAGCCTCTATATATGCCCACATTTCTTCCTTACCCAAAGGAAACTGTTCTAAGCCCTATCCTGCCATCAACAGTCTGCTATATCTCTCACCTTTCTTTCACTTGAAAAAGCATTTCACACTTGGGTCTCCACTTCCTCACCTCCTACTCCCTCCCAGGCTCTGCTGTCTGGCCTCCACCCCCACTTTACACGGAGAGAACTTTCACCAAGGTCACCCTCATTGCCAAATCCAGTGGCAGCCTCTGACACTCCCTCTCCTGTTTCCTGAAACTTCTCCTCTGCCCTCCTGCCTGTTCAGACTGGGCCTGGGCTGGTTTTTCAACGGCTCCTTCTCCTTCAAGGGCAGCTTTCCCCAAAGTTGTGTCCTAGGGCCAATCTCTTTCTCTCTCTCCTCCTCTTTCTTCACCCTCCTATGCAGCTTTAATTATCATCTCTACTCTGAAGAGTCCCAAATTTCCATCCCTGCCCAGGTGTGCCCTCTGCATGAGCCACAGCAAACAAGCTAAGGAGACTTAGTGCCAATTAGGAAAAGGTGCCCCTTCCTCTGGGCTAATTCAGCGGCATGGCTTGGCGTGGGCTAGGCACTTATACAAAACACGAACGAATCTAACTGCTGACATCTCCACCTGGGGGTTCCTCTCCATGAACCACAACCCAACAAGTCCCCTGCAGGACCCAACCTGCTCCTGCGTGCCCCACTTTAGCAAATGGCACCATCACCCACTCAGTTCCTCAAGAAGACTTTGGGTCACCCTTGATTTCTCCCACTCCCCACAGCCCAATGGCATATCAGTCACCAGATCCTGGGGACTCCCACTCTGCAATCTCTCCAATCTTGCCTTTTCCCATACATGTATGTATGTGCGGCGATAGAGAAAAAAGCTTTTATGAGCCTCAGTTTCCCCATCTATAAAATGAGGAGAATAGTAATATTGGTGGTGTTTTTGTGAGAATTAAATGAACCAAGACGGATAAAGTACCTGTCACGGTATCTCAACTATATACTGGTACTCCATGAATGATAATTCCCTGCCTCCTTAATAGAATTAAATCTAAGTAATGCCCCAGTGGATTTATTTAGCACTTCACAATTTTTTAAAGCTCAGACACTGTTATTACCACTCAGAGGCAATATCTATAATGCTTAGCAAATGCAGCCAGACCATCTGGGTTCAAATACCAGCTCCGCCGACTTACTAGCCATGTCAACTTGGGCAGGATATTTAATCTCTCTGTGCCTCAGTTTCTTCATTCATAAAACAGGATAATAATAGTTTCTAACTCCTTTAATACACAGAGAGCACTTTGAATAGTGCCCAGAACATACAACGTGTTAGATAAGTATTATCTACGATTTATTATCACATTTTTATCTTCACAATGACCTTGGAAAATTATAGATAAGGAGACAGGCTCAGAGCGGAGCTGTGACTTGCCCAAGAGATGGCCTTGAGTCTGGACTCCAGGGTCCTGTCCGTAGGGCCGGCCTCCCTCTCACCCCTACTTACTCTTCAGCCTGGATGGAGTCCACAGGGGCCACATAGTTGCTGGGAATGTAGCCAGTTTGTCCAGAGCTGAGGGACCGAGCCTCCCACCAGTCACCCTCACTGCAGGCACAGAACAGGGGATGTCAGTGCAACCCAGCCTCACAGGGGATCAGATAGAGACTGGCCTCGCCAACCCCTCATCTTGGACACACACACCCAAGGGCTTTTGCTCTGCTTCCAGACACTGCAGCTGTCCAAGAAGGACTTCTCTCCACTGAAGGAAAATGTCTGGGGATATCTGGGCCTCCTGGCTTCCTCCTCTGGCTCCTCAGCTGGGCTGGGGGTTGGGTGGACAGCTCACTACGTCATTTCCTCACTGAAACCCCCCAGTGGCTGCATATTTCCTTCTGGATAAAATCCAGACTCCTCAGCATGGCTTAAAAAGCCCTGCAGAATCAGTTCCCACCCGTGTCTCCAGCTTCTGCTCTCTCCGTTCTGCACCTCATACTTTATGATCCACCTAGACTGTACGGCTTGGTGGTTTCCAGAAGTTGTCATTTATTCTCATTCTCTCTCACTCTCTCTTCCTCTTTTCTCACCTCTTCCTTCAATGTCTATTCATTTTTTCTGGTCGCAGCTTAGAAATCACCTTCTCCAGGAAGCCTGCCCTGATCACCACTATCCTGGGGACAATGTTTGGTGTTCTTTCTGGGCCCACAGTTCCTCATGTCCCCCCCCCCCCCCAACACACACACATAGTGGCAATCACCCAGGGTTGTTATTGTCATGTATCTGTGTCCCCAACTAGGCTGGAGGATAGGGACCAGGTAGGATTCCTCTCTGGGCTATGCCCTGAGCTGGGTGGCCTGGTCACTTACGTGTTATTCAGGATGTGGAACTTCTCGCCCTTGGTGAAGGTAAGGTCATCCTCTGTCCGGGCCTCATAGTCATACAGGGCGATGAACAGGGTCACCCCAGTGCCTGCAGAGTCAGGGCTACTCAGCAGAGCAGGGCATGGGACAGGAGGTACCAAGGGAGCTGAGACCTCCAAGACCCCTAGAGTCCCATTCCCCCGCCAGGTGCTGTGTCTCCCCACTACTGCAGTGCCCTGGTTCCCAAAGGCCTTTGGAGTCCAATGGATTTCTGATTCGGGCTTCACAGCTTGGCTCCCCATGGATTCAGGACACACAACTTCAAGCCCATCCCTCTTACCCTGGGATGTCCCCAGGTCACCCACTCCTCCCCTTCCACACTAAGAAGACTTCCCACTTGCATCTGTCATCAGGGTCCCTCTCTCAGACTGGGGACAGAGCCACATCTCCCCCTCAGACTGGGGCTTCCGAGGGTGGGGCTGTACATACTCCCTCAGACTGAGTGCTGAAAGCAGCGCTGTGACTCCCCCGTCATACTGGAGGCTCCTAGGGACAAGTCCATGTCTCCCATTCCCTCAGGTTCTCCCAGGGTCCAGGCAGTGCCTGCCTCCAGCCCACTGGACTCACCTGAGATGCCCCTGATGGTGCCCGCATCAAGGAAGGCAGAGCTGGCGGGCTGAGGGGAGAAGTTGTTGTAGTTGGGGATATGGGCAAAGGAGGACGAAGGCCGGCCCTGAGTAGGGTCAGGGCCATAGCGATCCGCAGCCCCGTAGCCCCTCAAGTCCCCTTCCAGGCCAGCATCCTCCTTGGGCCCTGGCTCCAACTTCTTGCAGAACACACAGCCCATTCCAGGTGCCCTGCTACAGAATGGAGGTATGCCTCACTCAGGGGCCTCTGCCAGATATGCCACCCTGTGCACACATGCAGGCACATGTGCACGCACACACACATTCACACAGGCATGCAGCTTCCCCTTTCAGGCCTGGAGTTGGGGGTCCTCCCTAGTGAGGGATAAAGGTGGGGCAGGGCCACCACCGACTCTACCTCCAGGCTGCCTTAGTGTGTTTGGAGAAACTACGTGTATCTTCAACGGGTTAGAAGAAAGCTTTTCTGCTTTGGGATGTTGCTTGTGTTTATTTATATATTTCTGCCTCCTATTGCTTCACTATGTTGTGTTTCTGTGACTCATTCAGAGTGCTTGTGTGTGTGTGTGTGTCCTTTGTGAGTCTCTAAGTATTTGTGAGTTTGCTTGTGGGTGTGTGTCTGCGTGGATGTGTGTATATGATTGTGTGTACATGTCTCTGTGCACGTGATGGCTCTGTGTGTATTCGTGTCTGTGTGAATGTGTACGCATATACATGTTTCTGTGTGAGCGTGTAGGTGTGTGCCTCTGTGTTTATATCTCCTTGCATGCAGGTCTGTGTGAGCAGGTGCCTCTGTGTCTGTGTGTCATGACTGTGTGCATAGCCCTGTGTGGGAGTGTATGTGTGTGTGTGTGTATCTGTGCGTGCAGGTCTGTGTAAGTATACGTGATGTCTCTGTGCGTACATGTGTGTCTCCCTCTGTGTATGTGAATTTCTATGTATTGATGTGTGAATGTGTGAGAGCTGTGTGCCTGCACCTGGAGAATCCCTGCAGAGGGGGATCAAGGCCATTTCCTGTCGCAGGTCCAGCCTCTGGCCTCTCAAGCTGCTTCATTCTGGCTCCCCCAACTGTTACCTAGCAACAGAGCCCTTGCAGGAGGAGGGGGCTGTGAGGAGTTGTGGGGCCCAGGAGGGCCCCCCCGCCCCGTTTTCTGACCCTGAAAGCCCTCAGTCCCCACTCCCCCAACTCACCCTTCAGGCCCCTACTCCTGGGTCAGCGGGGCTGCCGCATGGTCCTTGGGAGGGGCCAGAGACCTGGGGGCGAGACAGAAGGACATGGAAGATGAAGCCTCTGCCAATGTTCCTGCAAGCCAGCTGCCAGCGCCTGCCCTCTTCAGGAAGCCAGAAGGCCTGGGCTCTGCCCCAGCATGACTTCTGCCTTGATTTTCCTTCCCACCACCCCTGGCCCACTTACACATCCACCCTCACAGAGGACACACCACCCACACTAACTCTCTCATTCACATATCCACCTGACACACCAACACATTAACACACACCAGCACACAGTCACGCACCAACACTCACAGCATACACTTGCATGAGTGTGTTTGCCAACACCACCACACACCAACACAAACGAACTCTCATATGAGTCCGAGTTCTGATGTATAGTAGTACACACACATACATATGTGCGTAGGCTGCCTCTCAGGTACAGGTCAAGAGACTTGTACACTCAGGCACTCATATTTTTGTGTTAGACCCATCTCTCCAAGTGGATTTCTATCGAGCCATGCACAGCTCACTCATGGGCCCCTAGTCACTGTCTCCTAAAAACAAGCCCTTCCTTCCCGACACCGCCTCTGCTCCCAGCCTGCGCTGGGCAAACCCCAGAAGCCCCAGGGCCACATCTGGTGGCAGAGCAAAGTGAACACTTACCTCCAGAGCTTGCTCCTATCCCCATATCAGGGAAAGGCCCAGGTCAGAAGCCGAGGCCACCAGGGTCCCTTGGGGAGCCCTCTAAATGAGCCAAGCTTTTCCGGGTAGCTGTGTCCTCTGAGCAACAGGGCAGGCAGGTCATTGAGCAAGGGCTCCCCACACCCCGCCAGAAACTCTGCCATTGCAACACCCAGAGAGGAACTGCTGGGGACAGGGCTCAGTTTCCTAAGATGTGAGGGGAACGGAGAGGTGGGGCTGATCCAGTGGACCCTGATCTCCCCCAGAGGGGCTTGAGGGCCTTTGGGACAAGGGCCCCCACGTTGCCTTTTTTGACCCCTGAGTCCAGTTCCCCTTATGGATATCCTCCTCCTCTTCTCTTTGGGTCCTGTGCCTTCTAGCCAGCACCACTCACCTCTTCCAGGAAGCCTTCCTGGACCCACCAACTCTAGTTGCCTAGCCGATGGCTCTGTCACATCAGTGCCCTCTAGCCCCACCAGCCCTTCTCACCCTTCACTGCAGCTCTTCTCCCATGTGTACGGGGGAGGGGGACAACACCCGTGTGGTGAACTGTGAGGCGGGCTGTGGTGACAGCCCTAAAATAGCCCCTGTTCACCAAGCCATTGCAGAGATCTTCACCTCAGGAGCCTCCCCTGGGGTGAAACCACTGAGTCTGAAAGGCTCCAGGATGTTGCAGGGCTGGTTAGGGCCAAGGACAGAATAGAGGTACGTGGGGAGTGGTATCCAGGACACAGGGAAGGGATTTCCGGCACCGAGGGGACAGATGGGGTAAGATGAAAACAAGGGTTACAGGGTGAGAATGGAGGTCTTCTCACAGGAAGACATATGTGCACATCTCAGACGGTCACAAGGCCTACACTCAGATCCACACAGCCCTCCTGACATATTCTTGGACACACACATTACCTCAGCTCCACACAGCACCTCACAGTGACTCTGAGCTCCGCTGTACGGATTCACAGACACATACATCTTCAAGGATTCCCACACTCCCATATACACACACCTCCGGCCCTCCCCCATCTACACACAGACACACACACACACACCCCCACGCACACACAGCCTCTCCACAAGAATAGCATACACAGAATTTATAGCACTTCCTATGTGCCAGCCACTGGATTAAACATTTTACATATATTACCTCATTTTATCCTCATAACAATGCTATGAGGTAAGTATTATTATTATTGTCGACAAGGCAACTGAGGCAGAGAGGTTTAGAAACTTGTCCAAGGTCACACAGATCCTGGTATTGGGCTCCAGAATCAGAGACACTTCTCTCCATTATCTGTCACAGACATGATAATTACAGCCATTCCTGAAAGCCCACAGGGACACACAGAGACACACAGAGTCCTCCCCCAAGTCACAGACCCACACAGAGTTCCCCTGCGACACAAACTTATACAGCCTCTTGGGTCTCCACATAGATACAATGTTGCTGCTTCCAGGAACATATTGCCACACTGTTTTTAAATCAGCCTAAAGGGAGCCCCAAATTCTGCATGCCTGGAACGGGGTGGGTGTTCAGAAACTGTCAACCTCTGAGAAGGAGTTGGAGGGCTCTGTGGCCTGAGGAAGGGCCCTGGCAGGGCTGACAGTGTGGGCAGAAGGCAGCGGAAGACAGTTCTCAGGGCTTTGCACTCCCGGCCTTGATGGGGACCAGACCCCTGGGCTGGGCTTGGCACTCTGCGCAGCAGTGTGCTGATAGGGTGGGGGATGTGGGGCAGAGGGTCTGGCATCTGCACAGCCCAAGGCAGTGAGGGGGCCACATTGAATGTGACCATGTTCATGTGGTTTTGTTAGAAGAGTGAACCAGATGGGGAGAGACAGAAAAAGAAAAGGCAGAGACCAACAAAGATGGAGAGAAATAGAGAGACATAAAAACAGAGAGAGAAAAGGAAGAGATAGGGACAAAGAGAAACACTGTGGTGTGCTGGTGTACTGACTCTTAAAAAAGAAAAAAAAAAAAGGCCCTGATTTGGAGCATTTGCTGATTTCCATGGTGTAAATAGTCCCACCATGGCTGACTTCAAGTTACCGAAGTGACTTTCTGAACGCAGGGCTGGGAAGAGATTTGCAGACTCAGCTCCCCAGGGCCAGTCCTAGCTGGCTCCAGCACATCACTGCCAGCAAGAAACAAAAGAAAGAGAGACAAACAGAGACAGAAATGGGAAGAAGAGAGACAGAGACAGAAGAAGAGAAAAGCAGAGATGAAGAGAAAGAGCCAGGGACAGATCTGAGAACTAAAGAGACAGAGAGCAAAGGAGAGAGAGGGAGCAGGTTGTGTCCTCTCTGCTCAGGCATCTGCCTGAATCTAGCCGCCAGGACTCTTTCTCCTCACCTAGCTCTGATCCCAGCTAGTGCCACCAATTCTTCGGAGAGTGATTTGACTTCCTAGGAAACTGGGTGGCAGTAACTATTAGTTTAAAAGTGCTAATTTATTAAACAGCTACTCAGTGCCTGGCACTGAGCCAAGCAATTCCCATACATGATCTCATTTGGTGACCCTAAGAGGTAGGTTTTATGATTGCCAATTTTCCAGATAAGGA
Source organism: Equus quagga (assembly GCF_021613505.1). NCBI lineage: Eukaryota > Metazoa > Chordata > Mammalia > Perissodactyla > Equidae > Equus > Equus quagga. The sequence goes on along the minus strand of NC_060271.1, from coordinate 28,227,293 downwards.
AACTGAGTCACAGAGACATTAAGTAACTTCCCCAAGATTACATAATGAGTAAGAGGAAGCTAAAATGCAGCCCCAACAAATATGGCTCCAAAGACCACCATAAGCACTGTTCTATTTTGTCTTCTTAGTAGAAGCAAAACAAGCATGACAGTGTGCCAAGCCCTGTGCTACATGCTCTATGTTCTCATTGCAGCCCGGAGAGGGGAAGTGACCTGTTCGGGGTCTCTTAGGCAAACACTGATTTTCATAGCCCTCAAACCTGAATCCACGTTTCTTTTTGCTCCGTGCTGAACTTGGCTGCCTGCTAACACCAGAAAGGCAGCAGCTCAAAGAGTAGCCACAAGCATCCTCGTCACCGTAGGGACTCGGGCCTGTTTATGAATATGCCTCTTAAACACCTGCTTGACAGGAATCCGATTCCAGAGCCTCGTCTGGGTCAAAATCAGCTTGTGGGTGTCAGAGCTGAGGTGCAACACTGGACCGTGGCGCTCCTGCTTTCGACCTCTCCCTCTGCATGGCCCTCCCAGCTCTGTTCTTTATATTATATTATTAGCTCTGGAACTTTGGATGAATGACATAAACCCTCTGAGCCTCAGTTTTTGCATCTGTACCTTCTGTGCAGTTCTTGGGAAGACTGGAAGAGATGTGGCTCTTGCCCAGTGTGCAGTGGCCAAGTGAGGCTGAAAACCACAAGTAGCAAAGCTAGACTGGCCCCCAGGGACCATTTATCAGTCCGTCCTCTTCTTGCCTATAGGGGGGAAGTGGCTTGCTCGAGGTTAAACAGCCAGACAGGGGATTCAAAGCCAGAACTATTAATTCAGGTCCAGAGTTCTGTTCCCGGCACTGCGGCTGTGTTCCGCACAGCCTGAGCAGGAGGTCATGCTGTCCCTGACTGGTGAACGTCATATTCCCTACCTAGTCCCCGGCCAAGTGAACATACCTCTCCTGCCATATGGCAGCTGGCCACTCGGCAGGGAACCTGCCTCCTGCACACCCTACTCCTACACACAGGAGCCCAGGCCCACCTATCCTTTCTTGAGGTCCATACTTCCCAAAGCCAGGTCAGGACTTTGATGTAGACACTGGACGTCCTGCTCCCTGCAACCCCTGCCAAGTATCTGTGGGATCTGGATATTCAGGCCCAAATTCTACCTGGCCTTACAACTAGCTCAAGATGTCACGCAAGTCAGTTCACCACTCTGAGCTAGCTTCTTTGCCTAGAATATAGGAATATAAATCTCCACCATACGGGGTTGCTTCTGAGCATCAAATGCGGTCAAGCCCCTGAAAGCACCAGGCACACAGTAAGTGCTCAGTGAACTTTCACTTCTGCTCCTTTCCCTTGAGGAAGGCCCCTCCAAGGCCAAGGGAGGAGGAGTGGGGGGGCTGAGAAGAAAGAGAAGTTCCCAGGGTGAGGTGGGAGGGCTGAGCTGGCGCAGCCGCCTGGGGGATTTTACCAAAAGGGAACTGGGACTTTGGGCAGTGGCAGGAAACCACCATCCTGCAAGAGTTCCGGCTTCTCTTCAGGGCTCTGGGCTGCCCAGGGGCAGGGCACAAGTCTCAGGCCGATTCCACTCATCCAAGACCTGACTCTCCTGACCGAAGCTTCCATCCCTCACCCTCAGAGACCCTGCCCTCCTCACTGACCTCCACTGCCCTTGCTGAGCCCGCATCTCCTTCCCTGAAGCCCCTACTTCTCATTGAACCTCCGACCATTGCGCATCGTCCTTTCTTGAGGCCTTTCAACCCCCCACCCCTGAACACCCAGGGGCTAAGAAGACATACCCCAGTCCAATCCACTCTCTGGTGGGGCCAGGTGTGTGGTGGCCAGAGGTGGGGAAGGGAAGGGGGAAAGGGGGCCTATCTTTACCACATTAGCTTTACCTTCCACACAGTCCTGAGGGTGTCAGCTGAATTTTCTCTACTTCTTGCATGTAAAAGTGGTTTCTCATCTGTTGCTGAAAACTCACCCACCAGCCTCTAAAACAGAGGTCTTTAGGAATTCAAGATTCTTGGGCGACGGGAGCCATGGGTGGTCCAGGGAGAGCTGAGAGAATAGGAGTCTAGATTCCGCAGTGTGACCAGACACTCGCCGGGTCCCGCCTTAGGCCAGCCTGGTCTGCTCTGTGCAGAAAAGGCTCTGGCTACTCCTTCCCCAGCTATGGGGTCCCCCTACCCAGCCTCTCAAGGTCTGGCCACTTCCTTTGCCACATGAGCCCCAGGTGGCTGTGGAGAACACCTGAACACCCACACATATGCTCACACGCTCGTGCTCATTCACTCAAAGCCCAAACCATATTCACGAACGCTCTCACCCCCTCACTCACAGCCCCATGCCCACTCTGGGGCAGAAGGCAGCGCTGAAGCCCATGACGCGAACCCCATGCCTTCTCTCTCACCCACTCCCCTCTCCAGAGAGCTGCGTGGGATTTGGTGGCGATGAGGAGGGAGCTCAGGCATCACCTCTGGCTACTTCCTTCACCACATCAGGGACAAGATGCCCTGGACTCCAAGTCTCTACTGCCGGCCCTGTCAGTCAGTGACTCCCAAACCCCCATCTTCCCACCTGTGAGGTAGAAACAGAGCCCTGCTCTCCCGCCACCACCACAGATGGAAGGAGGCCAAAAGACTCAGGGATCACTGGGTGTGGCACCATGGGGGTAGGGGACAGATCTAAAACCTGCTGACTTTCCCAGGATGAGCCCTAAATATATCCACAAACATTTACTTATTTATTAGACGTCAACTATGTGCTGGTCCCAGGAGGCCCTGTCAGGCTTTGCGGTGCCCCTCCATGCTTTTGAGAAGGTGAAGGAGAGGCTCCCCAGTCGGTGAAGACTCTTTACCCCTCCAGGGCACTAGGTAAAAGCTGCTTTCTCCCTGATTCTCCTGATTGGGGATGGGGTGGGGAGAGGGGCTGGGTAGGGGCAGAGATAATATCTCCCCATAATTCAAATGAGGAAAATGAGGCCCAGAGAAGCCCCATACTTGCCTAAAGCCACAGAGCAATCAAGGGTGCAGTCTGGCTAAGTCCCTGAGACTGCACATCCTCCACCCCAGGATCCCTGAACACTGAGCATCATCGCCTTACTCCTCTGCGGGGCAACCTGCCCCCGACTAAAGACCCAAAATGGGGGCGGAGTTGGGACCAAAAGGGGCTGCGCGGGCAATAAGCCCAACTGCAGCCAAGCGCGGGTTTCTGCCTCTCCGCCCTCTTGTTGCCATGGAGACGGCCCCTCCCGGCAATCGCGGTCAAAGGCAGGATTTCCGTCGGGGCGGCCAGCAATTCCCGGATCCCGAGGGGAACGTGGACCGAGACCGCCACCGCGGGCGGGGAGGGGGCACCCAGAGAGGCCAGCCCTGCTGAGGGCGGGGACTTCCCCAGGAAGCCGGGACCCACGCCTCTAGCGCCTTGGAGGAGTCCCCTCGCCACCCGGGACCCGCCCACCAGCGTGGGGGCGGGATGGTTTGGGGGGCCGCATCCCGGCTACAGGCTTCACCTCCGACTCTGGCGATTCGGGATAGGGGACTTCCTGGACCGCCGGAATTGCGCCCCACATCCTGCATCCTCCAGAAGTGGTTCTCCTTGACCCCTTTCGGGCAAGCTCCTTCACCTGGTCCTCCCAGTCTCCCAACTTAGTCCCCCTCTTCCAGACCCTCAGTTTCTCCCCAAATCCTCACTTTCAAGCTCCCCTCAATTTCCTCTCCAACCCCTTTTGGGAGTCCCCTTAGTCCTTCTCCCCCAACTCAGCCCCCTTCCCAAATTCTATCAATCTTGGTCTACAGGTTTCCCTTCGTTTTCCCCACCAGACCTTTATTGGGGGTCCCTTTAGTCTGCTTTCCTATGTTCCCTCAGCCCCCTCCCTAAATTTTATCAGTCTCACTATCCAGGTCTCCTCAGTTTTCCTCCTAAGGTCCTTTTTGGAGTGAGGCCCCTTTGGCCCTCGACTCCCTCAGCTACCCTCTCCCCCCACCAAGCTCAGGCTGACTCCCCCCGCCCTCGCCCCAGCGCTCCCCCGGGGCCGCGGGCGGGCCGGGGGCGGGGCACCGCGCGGCTCCTCCAGCCCCACCTGACGGCCGCCTACCTGGTCCCAGGGGAGGCCGCCTCTGAAGGACCCCGGCGCCAGCCAGCCCGGGCTCCCAGCAGCCACGAGTGCCGACGTGGGGGTTCGGGGAACTGGGGTGCTGCCCGCCTCTGACCGCCGCCCCCTCTGGGCAGGGAGGAGGAAGCCGCCTCGGACTTCTCTTATTGCAGCCGCGGCGGCAGTGGCGGCGGCGGCGGGGAGAACTCGCAGTCACGCCCCAGCCCCAAGCCAGCTGCCCGCAGCGGGGAGGGGCCCTCAGATCCCAGGCCCGCCCGCCCCCACTTCCCGCCTGCCCCGGGTTACCGGGGGTCGGCTCTCCCAGCCCTCTCCCTGCACCCCAGCTCCACCCCCCAGATCTAAACCGCCAGCACGGCCTGCCCGAAGGCCCCCAACAAAGGGGCAGGTTCTTCACCCCCAGAAGCACCTGCTCTTTTAGAATCATTGCATTTGAGGTTAAGACGAGCTTTTCTCTATCGCTGAAGGGCCCCCCCCCCCCCCCCCCCCCCATGCTTTTGCAGCTGGGAAAACTGAGGACCAGATGGGGACAGGCCTTACCCAAGTTCTCAGTCAGTTTACCTCAGAATGTTGTCGCGAGAGCCACTGCAGACCCGGTCACCATGTCTTTGCCATCCTCAGGGGCTGGGCACTGGGGATGGGGATGCTGGACAATGGGGAGCAGCAGGAGACCCTTCCCTTAGGAAACTGCTTTTCAGAGGAATCAGCCCTCAGGCCACACTAGAGGGGGCGGGGTGTCAGCCTCCCACCCACACCCAGGTTTTAGAAAAACTGAGTAGCTTCCTCTGTCACGGTTCCAGCCTTTCCAACTAGCAGGGATCCCTGACCCCCCTCACCCTGGCTTTCAGTCCCTCCTCCCACCACTGTTACTTCTTCAGCCTTAAACCAAGGACCAGGAAGATTCCTCTTGTCTGGGGAGGAAGAGATGTGTGTGGGAGGGCTGTTTGGTGGAGAAGTATGTGTGTTGGAATATGGTGGGGAAACAGGGAGAGTGTGTAAGCACAGATGTGTGTGTGTGTGTGTGTGTGTGTGTGTGAGATTGTAGGCAAGGAACACAGTGACAGCAATTTTGGAATCAACAACTGGGACACATTACCCAGGCGTGAGTGTTTCTGTGTATGATCAGGGATATGTGTAAATGCCTGTGTGTGTGCTCAGGTGTGGCCCAGTGTGATTGTGGGATGGCAGAGAATGGTGGGATGCAGCTAAGAATGCTTTTCTCCCAGAAAAATGGGAGGAGGGATGGGGAGGAAGTCGAGGTGCAGGAATGTGGGAAGGGTGGTCTCTCCCTGGCTGGGCACCATCACTTCCACCATCAGGCAGTCCCTTGCTGGCCATTGGTCTATATGTTCAATTAACAAACAAGCAATCATTGCCAGTCACATGCCAGGTTTAGGGAACACAGAGATGAAAGAGACTGGTCTCTGCCTCTGGGGGATCTCTCAATCTATCAGGCTCTTTCTTTTTTTTTTTTTTTAAAGATTTTATTTTTTCCTTTTTCTCCCAAAGCCCCCCGGTACATAGTTGTGTATTCTTCGTTGTGGGTTCTTCTAGTTGTGGCATGTGGGACGCCGCCTCAGCGTGGTTTGATGAGCAGTGCCATGTCCGCGCCCAGGATTCGAACCAACGAAACACTGGGCCGCCTGCAGCGGAGCGCGCGAACTTAACCACTCGGCCACGGGGCCAGCCCTATCAGGCTCTTTCTGTCATCCTTCAAGGTCTGGGTCTTCAGGAGGCCTTCTCTAATTGCCATCCCCACCCCCAGCACAGCACTCAGCACCTTCTGCCTGGTGACCACTGGTTCCCAGGATGTGGGTGTATGATGTGTTTTCCTCAAGGGCAAGGACCGAGTCTGGTTCTTGTCAATGCCCCCAGTGCCCACGCAGGGTCTGGCACAGAGGAGCAGGTTCTCTGGGCATAGGAATGCATGAATCCACCAAGGAACAAAAGAATTAACAGGTGGACACATGAAAGCCCAAGGAAAAAATAAATAATTGAAGGTGAGAATCAGTGAATGAACAAAGGAGTTCAAGAATCAATGGCTGAATAAGCAAATGAATGGAAGAACAAAACTGCTTCTGCTTTTAAGATACAAATTGGACCACATAAATTCCTCGCTTAAAACTCTCTAATAGCTAACCTCCCATTTCGCTTCGAATAATAAAAATAACATGCAATGATAATAAGGAAGAACAGGGGCCAGCCCGGTGGCACAGCGGTTAAGTGTGCACGTTCTGCTTCGGTGGCCCTGGGTCTGCCAGTTCTGATCCCAGGTGTGGATGTGTCACGGCTTGTCAGGCCATGCTGTGGTAGGTGTCCCACATATGAATTAGAGGAAGATGGAAAAAAAAAAAGTAATAATAATAAGGAAGAATAAAATCCAAATGCCTTGTTGTGGCCTCTCAGGCCTTGTGCGCCTGGCCCCTGCCCACCTCTCCAGTCCTATCTGTTTTTTTTTTTTTTTTGAGGAAGATCAGCCCTGAGCTAACATCTGCTGCCAATCCTCCTCTTTTTGCTGAGGAAGACTGGCCCTGAGCTAACATCTGTGCCCATCTTCCTCTACTTTCTATGTGGGACACCTGCCACAGCATGGCTTGCCAAGCAGTGCCATGTCTGTACCTGGGATCCCAACCAGCGAACCCTTGGCTGCCAAAGTGGAACATGCACACTTAAGCGCTGTACCACCAGGCTGGCCCCTCTCCAGTCCTATCTTGGGCTATCTTCCTCTTCGCCCACACTAGAATCCTTTTCAGTTCCTAGAAGACGTGTTTTTGTCTCAGGGCCTTCTCACATGCTCTTCTCTCTTCCTAGGACTCTCTTCTCCTTACTGTTCACAGTACTGGCTCCTTTCTGTCCTTTACCTAAAGTGCTGCCTCCTCAGAGAAGCCTTCCCTGACCACCCCATTGAAAGAGGTCCCCTCATTCTTGGTCTTTGCACCCAGTTTGTCTCCTTCGTGGCAGTTGTCACAATCTAGAACTGAGTATTTCTCAGTTTATTGTCTATTGTCTCTGGATCTCTCTTGACGAGATCAGGCCTCTGACCTCAAGAGATACCTGGCTTCATTCAGGGCAGAGATTCTATGACTCTTCACTCATCCGTTCAGAACAACCTGGTGGTTAGGAACAGACTCTGGGTCCAGACTGCCTGGTTTGTAGACCAACTCTGCTTCTTCCTAGCTCCATGACCTTAGACAAATTATTTTACCTTTCTGTGCCTCAGTTTCCTCATCTGTAAAATGGAGATAATAGTAGACCCCACCCCACAGGAGTCTTGGGAGAAATCAATGAGCTAATAGACTAGTGCTTGGCACACAGTAAGGGCCATGTAAATTTGCTATCATTTATTCAATCAAACCTTGAGCCTTCCCTGTCACTGTTCCACGTCAGGCTGGGTGCTGGGGGCTCAGACAAGAATCAGGTCTAGTCCTTGCCCTCTACGTGGCACTTGCTCCTACAGGAGACTGCTGGGCACAGGGCAAAGAGGCCACGGAGGGGCCCATTGAAATCCCCCACTATCCTTCCACCCTCTGTGCTCCCATGCTCCTTTCAATCAGTTCTGAAAACTGAAACCCAAACCAAAAATCAAAGCCCTGCAAGTGCGCTGAGGCCTCTCATCCACTTCCCATCTAGCCATCACCCACCTCCTGCTCTCACTTCTGTTTTCCACCAGCTTAGATTCTACTGTCCTCGTAGTTCTCCTTTGCAAAGACCCTGCACTGCCTTGCGTCCCTCTCCCTCCAGTGTACTTGCCTGGAAAGCCCCAGGCCCACAGCAATCCAACCACCCACCTTCCCTGGGTGTGGAGGAGAAAACCACCTGCCGTGCAGACAGGGTCACAACTCCCAGCCTCAAAAGGACACTAACCAGGCCCAGCAATCCTCCAGTGTGTTTCTTAGTCAGCTGGCGCTGTATGTCTGCCCAGATAACCAGTTCACATCCTTTCTTCCATCCTCCAACTTCCCACACCATCTCCTCCTTCCCACTTGCATTCTGAATCCTCTCACCTTCTGAGGACTTCACATCTTCTGTAACCCTCTCTCCTGCATCGTCCATCTCTCCCTCTCCACAGAGTTATCCTCTTAGCATACAAACAGGTTCTAGAATTTCCCATTTAAAAAGAAAAAACTAAAACCTTCCCTTAGAGAATTAAGCATTTATTCTGCCTTTTTAGGAGGAACTGCAGTTCATTCCTAGCTGACAAGGGAAAGCTTTTCTTTGTAGAAAAACGCCAGCTAATCCCCTAGAAGAAATGTGAGAACTAGAAAAACTCCACTTTGCAGCCCCAATTAGATAATCGATTTAGGCAAGAATTATCAATGATGTTGTATTAATCAGCTCAGGCAGCCATAACAAAATATCATAGACTGGGTGGCTTAAATAACAAACATTTATTTCTTGCAGTTCTGGAGGTTAGAAGTCCCAGATCAAAGTCTGGCAGGGCTGGTTTCTGGTGAGGACTCTCTTCCTGGCTTGTGAACGGCCGCCTTGTCCTTGCATCCTCACATGGCAGAGAGAGGATGAACTCTCTGGTGCCTCCTCTTAGAAGGACACCAGTCCCATGGAATTAGAGCTCCACCCTTATGACCCCATTTAACCTCAATTACTTCCTTAAAGGCCCTGTCTCCGAATACAGCCACACTGGGGTTAGAGCTTCAACATATGAATTTTGGGAGTACACAATTCAGTCCAAAGCAGATGCCAAAACCACTAGATGAAAGGTTTTAAAGAACAGAATGTTCACACAGTGCTGAAGGAGCAAAGAGGATCTCTCCTTTCCAGTGGAGAGAGCTAGTGGATACCCCATAACTGGGGCTAAACTGGCAGTATGTGTGTCCTCATGTCATGACTATGAAGTATGAGCCATCACTGTGAAGAATTCCTGCTACAGATGCTTAACCTAAATCCAGTCAAGGGCGCAGCAAACTCTGGGACACATATGGCCCTCTACCTGTTTTTGTGCAGCCCTTGAGCTAAGAATGGTTTTTACATTTTTAAATGGTGCCACAAAATCAAAGGAAGAACAATATTGTGAGACATATGAAAATTATGTTAAATCCGAATTTCAATGTCCATAAATGAAGTTGCATTGAAACACAGCCACGCTCCATTTACGTATTACGTATGGCTGCTTTCATGCTACAGTGACAGAGCTGAGTAGTGGCCACAGAGACCATAGGATCTGCAAAGCCAAAAACATTTACTTTCTGGCCCTTTACAGAAAAAGTTTGCCAACCCCTGCTCTTGACCTAACTTCCAGTTGTAAGAAATACAGGGTTTAGAGGAATAAGGTAAATGACACTATAAGGGAATCATTGGACTCATCTGCAAGGTGGAACATTCTCAAAGACAACTGGCTTGGTCACTTTAACAAGTTGTCATCATTAAAGAAAAAAAAAGCTAGGATGGGGATGACTATTCTATGTTAAAAGAGACCGAAGAGACATCACTACCAAACGTAATGTGTAAACCTTGGTTAGATATTTTTCAGGAAAAAAACCAGCCGTTATTGTATGTATTCGTTGATGAAACCTAGGCCGCCGGAGCAGAGCATACCGATCTTTAACTGCTAGGCCATCAGGGCTGGCTCTAGTTGATGTGTTTTCCTCTCTCCCTCCTTGACTTCCAGCTCCACTAGGGTAGGGGTTTTGTCACTTAATCTACTGAGCACCTTGCAATTGCCTGGCACCTAGTAGGTGCTTGATGGACACTGGTTGAAAACAGGAATGAAAGAAGGAATGAACTTTGCCCAGGAGACAGGGAGGACTTCCCAGAGGAGGGAGTATCTGAGTGGGTTCTGAAGGATAAATAGGAGTGGCCCACAGGTGAGCAGGGTTCTGATAGCACTCCCCCTTCCTCCTCAGTGGCTCTGGGGCCAGGGATGACACTCATTCTGGGGGCCCCAGACAGCAGAACTCTGACCCGCAGGTGGAGGCCCTGGCAGGCAGAATTTTAGCTCAGGAGCAGGAAGAACTCTGGTCATCAGAACAGCTCAGCAGCAGGATGGTCGGCCTCAGGAGGCAGCAGGGTGAGCAAGCAGAGGGGATCCACACGAACCGGCATCAAGGATGACAGGGCATGGGCCTCCACGGTGATGCTCACCACAACAAGTGCCGCCACCAAGCCTGTGCCCAGAGGTCTCCGCATTTAGCGGCTTCTCCCTCTTTTTTTGCCCAGGCTCAGCCTTCTCGACAGGCGATATTTTCTCCCTTCTCTGAACCCTGAGCACTTGTTGTCTGCACCACTAGGGGGCCTTTGGCACGCTTTGCCTTTTATGAGCAGACAAGTCTTCATCTGGGTAAGAGGCAAGGTCTCTGGCTTGGTGAGACCAAGAGGCAACATGTGACCTTAAGCAAGTGTCTGTCCATCTCTGGGCCTCTGTTTCCTGATCTGTACAAGGACAGGATGGGACAAGATGCCCTATGAGGCCTGTTCAACGTGCAGATGTCTTTCTTGGTGTCTGGTCCTCTTGTCTTCTATAGGACCAAGGACTCCTGGAGGACAGCGCTGGTACTTGCTGAGGCCCCCCATGCCAGGACCCCTGGCATAGACCTGGCTCATCTCCCCACAGCACAGGAGCTGGTGGGTGGGGGCTGTGGTGATGCTATGACCTTTTCTTGTCAAAAGCAGTATGGTTCAAATTTAGGCCCCACAAGGCACTAGCTGTGTAATCTTAGGCAAGTGACTTAACAACTCTGGGCTTTAGTTTCCATATCAATAAACCCAGAACAGTAATATTTATCACCCAGGATGAGGGGTAAAGGAAATGATCGCTCTGAAAGCACCTCGTACATAGAAGGTGTACAGAAGGCTGTCAGGAGCCAGGGAGGGAGGTCTGATGGAGAGTTTTAGAATCTTTCCCATCACCCTTCCATACCCTTCATCCTCACAAGCTGATTGATGCAGGGAGAAATAATAAATACTTTGTGTCTATGTCTAAAGCAGCCCTGACACATAGTAGTCACTCAGTAACTATTTGTTAAGTGAAATATTCGTTCTATAACCACTATCTCACTTGAGCCTTGAAGCAAACTGGTAAGGAGCAAGATAAGGGTCATTATCTCTGTTTCAAAGGGGAAGCCCCTGCAGCTCAGGGAGAGAAAGTGATTTGCCTAAAGTAACACAGCAGAGCTGGGCTTGGAACTTAGTTCCTTGGGCTTGCAGAATCCATAATTAAGATCCCCTTTCATGCAGCCACCTTGGGATCAGGGATTTGCTACACTCTACCTCTCACATAAGGGTGACCCAGCAGGTGGCACTTGAATAAGCACAAAGCAGGGCAGGTAGGGCCCCGAAACCCTCCCTGGAGGCCCAGCTCTGCTCCCTGATGACCCAGAGGCCCTGCTAGGTCACTGTGTTCCTTGGCTTGGAAGGAGCTGGGCTTTGGCCTGGCTGCCCTTTTATCCACAGATGCCCGGAGCCACAGAGAGGAGTCTCAGAACAGCACAGCAGGGAAGCTGGCGGGGTGCTGGGGCTGACGGAGCCTACGGGACTGCCCTGAGCGGCTGACCCAGCCAGGAGGCTCCCAACAAGTCAGTTTGGTGGGTCAGGGGTGTGCCATCCACCAGGACCTGGGTGCCCCCAATCTTTGGGGAGCAAGGCCATGTTTCTGGCTAGTGGGACTCATCCTAGGGTTGGGGGGAGGATTCTAGAAGGGGACTCTGCTTGACTAGGAGCACTGGGAGGAAGCCAGAGGGGTCATCTCAAGGCCTCCTCCCACCAGGGTGTTGATGCTCCCTTAGGATGAAGTCCAGGAGCCGTTTGAGGCCCAGGAGGACCTGAGAACCAGCAGGAGCTGGATCGAGTACTAGCACTTGGTTGGACTGCTCCGGGCAGGCCTTGCAGTCCACCTTTCCCTTGGGGCCAGACAGAGCTTTACAGAGGTGCCAGTCTCCAAGTGGAGCAGGAGTGTCACTGATGGGGCTGGAGGATTTTCGTCGGGGCTGGGAGCGAGGGCCAGAGTATTAATGTGGGGTGCAGAGTATTATGGGTGTTGGCATATTTCAGGGGGCCTGGAGTAGTAAAGCTGGGACACACATTTTAACGTGGAGCCAGAGCTTCACAGTGGAGCGGAGTTTCTCACACGGGCTGGAGTACTTCAGAGATGAGTGGAATATGTACAGTGAGGGCTAAAGAATTTCACCAGAGGTCTGGGTTATTTCAGAAGGTGCTAGAGGGGCTGGCCCAGTGGCACAGTGGTTAAGTGCACACGTTCCGCTTCGGCGGCCCGGGGTTCAGCGGTTTAGATCCCGGGCGCTGACATGGCACTGCTTTGCAAGCCATGCTGTGGTAGGCATCCCACATAGAAAGTAGAGGAAGAGGGGCATGGATGTTAGCTCAGGGCCAGTCTTCCTCAGCAAAAAGAGGAGGATTGGCAGCAGTTAGCTCAGGGCTAATTTTCCTCCAAAAAAAACCAAAAAAAGGTGCTAGAGTATTACATGGAATGAGGAGGACCTAACGCATTTCAGAGGGAGGCTGGAATATCATAGAGAAAGCTGAAGTCTTCAGGGGAAGGCTGGATTGTTTCAGAGGGAACAGGAGTACTTTGGAGGGGGCTGGACCCTTTTACAGGGTGGGCTGGACTATTTCAGAGGTGAGTGAGAATGGTGGTGGGGTTGGTGAATGGCCTTGGAGGCCTCCCAGGGCGCCCCCTTCAGCCCCGAGTCTGCAGCCCAGGGATTCTGGGGGGGTCCTGGGAGTCCCATTTTGCACTCTGTCCTGCCCCTAGTCATAGCCCTCCAGTTCAGCCATAGGCTGTCCTTCAGTGTGGGTTCCCAGGGATGTTGGTGACCACGGCCTTAGGGGCTAATGTCTATTGTTGCCTCCAAGTCAATGGCACCAAGGAGAAGCCATCCTGGTGCAGCATCCTGCCTGAGCTCTGGGGCTTCCAGAGAAGAGTCAGGTCAACTTGGCCATCCCTCTGCCTCTGAGTGGGGCTCCCTCTCCTTCCTCGGCAGCCCTCTCCCAAGAGTGGGACTTCCGCTCGAAGTAGGGAGCATTGCTGGGCACACGGCCCTCTGCTTCCAGGAGTCTCTTTGCAGTCTACCTGCAGTCCCTCTTGCTTTGGTGGGGGGTTTGCTTATTTCTGTGTATGGGAGCCCTGTTGGGGTGGAGGAGCCTTCTTTGCCTCAGGGGTCCCTGGTATCTCCTGCAGCTGTGAGATCGGAGGCCCTTGGGGGCTAGAGTGCTCAGCGTTAGAGAGGATGTCAGTAGGCGGTGGGCGGAAGAATGTGTGCCAACTCTGGGTGGCCTCAGGCCCCCAGGGAACAATTCCTGTTTGCTCCACCATGTGCAGCTTTAGCTACCGACTGGGCTATTGCTTCGACAAGTACCAGCTGGACTCTGCCAACTTCTCCAGCTACTGTCCACACAACATGTTCCACCTTCCTCAGAGTGAGTGACCCCAGCAGCTCACTCAACACAAGACAGAGCCCCAGACACCCTCCCTGCCAGAGCACCAATCCTTCTACCTCCTGTGTCCACACCCCAGCCACACACCCTGTGCAATGAGGTGGCACAATGCTGTGGTTTCTCACCCAGTGTCAGGCATGGGGCCAGTACATCTGCTCTCTGGTTGGGCTGTGTCTCAATCAGACTGGAGACAATCCTTTCACCCCTCAGAAGACTGAGGGCCCTGGGAATGGAGAGATGGGGGGCAGCAGTCCCCCTTATAAGTATGGGAGGAGGAAACACAAATATTGTCTCTGAGACAGCTAGGTCAGCCTGGCCTGGCGTATGCCCAGGCCTGGAGTCCCTACCAGAGGAAGGAAAGAAGGAAGGGAAAAGGGAGCATCCTTTATTGAACACCTACTGTGTGGCAGGCCCTGCTCTAGACATTCCCCATGCATTATTTCCCTGGGAAGTAGAGTCACTCTTCCTGTTATGGATAGGGAAACTGAGGCCAGAGTGCTCCAGAGACTTGCTCAAGGTCACACAGCTGTGCATGAGTGAAAAATCTGGGGTGTGGCCTCGAGTCTACCTGAAAGAACACTACCTTCTCTCCATAACGCTGATATGGGCCTCTGGACGAATCCTGACCCCTCCGTCTACGCTCTGGGTTACCTTGAACAAGTTGTGTAAACTCCTTAAGCCTCAGTCTTCTCATATGTAAAATGGGTATGTTAATAAAATCTATGTTATATGATGAACTGAGAAGATGCGTGTGAAGTGCCTGTTGAATTGTATTATTGTGCAAAGTAACTATTAAATAATACCAACATTTGGAACATATGGAAGAGACACAGCCCTGCCCCCAGCTTGAAGGGAGAGACTAAGCAAAGTGGCAGAAATCACCCCGCTCATGTTTGCCAGGGCCAGGAGGAGGGAGAGGGGCATTAAGGAATGGACCACAAGCTACAGAATGGGACAGGTTAATTCTGGAAGACGCTCCAGTAAGGTCAATCTCATTGTCCTTGTTTTACAGATGGGGAAACTCAGGCCCAGGGAGGCTCAGATACTTATCCAAGAATGTAGTGACTCAATTACTGAGCAGGGCCGTCCGGACCCCACTGGCCCAGGGTGGGAGCAGATGTGATTTGCCAGGGTGCCCCCATGCCCCCGCTGCCAGATGTACCCTGCACGCAAGTCCTCAGCCTGAGGTCCACCTCCCAGTGGACCACATGAGTTCATGGGGCATGGCAAGTACTGGGTCTTCAGCTTCTTTGAGTGCTATAGCTGCCAGCATGGGCGGAGCTACAGCAGCAGGGAGGACCTGCCAGCTTCCAGCTCTGGGTCCTCCTTGCTGTGGAGGAAATTATTCCACAAACTCATGGGCTGAGGCAGCACTGCTCCCACACAAGGGCTCAGCACCTCGAGTGTGCCATCTGTCCTCTTCCTGCATCCTCACAACCACTCTGCCACCTAATGTGATGATCCCCACTGTTCAGAGGGGGAAACTGAGGTTCAGAGGGCTCCCCCAAGGTCACCATAGGCAGACTTGGCAGGTGAGACTGGAAGGCAGGGCCTGCTGGCTCAACCCCAAGTCCTTACTCCTGCCCCGCCTTGATCTTAGGCATCAGCTCCCATCCTAACTCCTGTCTTCTCCCTGGCAAGACCAGAGAGAGTGTGCCTTCCCCAAGGTCACCCAGCAGAGCACCAGACAGGTGGGTTCCCGACCCTACCTTGCCCCAAATACCCTGTTGCTTGAACTTTATTTTATAAATATCTGTTTCTACATCTGCCTTTCCCACTAGACCCTTGAGAGCCTGACCCAGAGCTGTCATCTCTCAGTGTTGATTGAATTCAAAAACAACACGTTTATTGAGTATTTACAATGAGCTATGTTATTTTGCCCAGGGCTTTATATGCATTAGCTTATTTAATCTCTACAATGACCATGTAAGTTGAGTATTTCTATTCTCAATTTACCGTTGGGGAAAGCGAGATTGGAGAAGATAAGAGCTGGGTGTCTGGCACATGGTAGGCGCTCCTGACTTCTACTCCGAACGGATGGATGAGTTACGAAGGGGAAGGTGGGGGAGAGGCGGTCAAGGTCACAGGTGTCAATCTCCTCCCTCATCCAAGCTCATTAACTGCCACACGGTGCCCACCACACTTTGTGCCTGGCTCCCAACTGCCTGATGAACCACAGTCCTGGAGAGCTGGCAGCTCTGCGGGGCCTGCTGAGATCCTCTGAGCTGAATAAAGGAAAAATCTCTCCTGCCAGGCATCTGGCCAGTGTGGCTCTGCCTGAGAGCCTGGACTGGAGACACCATGGTGAGGGGCAACCTCCAAGTCCCCCTAGACAACCAACAAAGATTACAGGAAAAAATCGGTCCAGCTGCTTTCTCAGAGGTCCTAGAGAACTCAGAAGAAACTCATTCTTTATTGTAGCAAGAATGACTTCAGTCAGACTGCAGAGGGACTTACTGAGAGAGACGTGGAACAAGCCTGGAATTCCTTACTAGAGTCAGGAAATGACACAGTGGTTCTGTGGGTAGCTCCAAAGGCTGAGCCCCGGGAAAAGAGGGAGTCAGAGCGAGGCCAAACCACAGTTCCCACAGTTCCTGCACAGGGGAACCATTGTCTAATGGAGGAGACATGTCACAGCCCCAGGTCAACAGCAGAACGTAAAGGCCACTTGCAAAGGAGAGAATAGAGGTGGAAGAGAAAAGGGGCCTGAGAGAAGGAGCCCATAGGGTCACGTGGGAGGGATTCCCGGGGGTGGGGTGGAGGGTAAGAAGAGTGTGAAGATGTCCAAGGGAAGGGAATAATAGGGAACTTTCTACTGTGTGCCAGGTACCATGCTAAGCACTTAACCTATGATGTCTCGTTTCATCCACTCATTCAACAAATATTTATTGAATGTGCCAGGCTCTGTGTTGGGGACTAAGGATGCAGCTGTGAACAAGACAGACAATCTCTCCCCTCCTGGAACTTAGAAGCGGGAGGAGACAATCAACAGATATGTAATGTCAGAGGTGATCCATGATTTGTATAAAAATTAAAGTGAGGGAGGGATAGAGCATGGTGGCAATCGGGAGTCAGGGCTGCCTTCTTTTTTCTTTTTTAGGTGAGAGGCGGCCTCTCTGCAGAGGTGACATTCAGCAGAAACCTGAATGAAGTGAAGGAACAGCCAGTGCAAAGGCCCTGAGGTGGAAGCGTACCTGGCAGGCTCTGGGAACAGCAAGGCCGCCTGTGCAGCTAGCAGAGAGTAAATGCGTGGAAGTGAACGGAGAGCTGGGTGGAAAGGGGTGCTCACATTCTGGTGGACACTTGTCAGCCACAGTAAGGACATTTGATTTTGTTACACATGTGATGGGAAACCAGTGAAGGGCTTCTGAGCAGGAGAGTAATATGATTTATAATATGATTATTTAAATAATTTTAAACAGATAATACATTCAAATGTTCAAAAAGAAATACATAAAAAGGCTGAAAAATGCAAAGGCTGTGCAAAGCCTTGCTCCCGTCTGTCCCCCATCTCCTTATTCCCTCCCTTCCAGCAACCACATGTATTAGCTTCTTGGTTGCCCTTCCAAGGTTTCCTTATGCAAACACAAGCTTATATTCAGTTAACATTTGTATAGCACTTATTACATGTCAGACCTTATCCTAAATTCCTTAAAGGATTAACTCATTTAATCCTTATAACCCAACCCTGTGAGGGAAGTACTATTAGCCTTATTTTGCAGGGGAGGAAATCAGGGCACAGAGAGGCTAAGTTTCTTGCCCAAGATTGCACAGTTTCTAAGTAGCTATCTTAGTATCCTAGGGCTGCCATCATAAATTACCACAAACTGGGTGGCTTCAAACAACAGAAACTTATTCTCGCACAGTTCTGGAGGCCAGAAGTCCAAAGTTGAGGTGTTGGCCGCGTTCGTTCCTTTTAGAAGCTCTGGGGAGAGTTTGTTCCATGCCTCTCTGCTAGCTTCAGGTGGTTGCCAGCAATCCTCGGCGTTCCTTGGCTTGCAGAGGCACCACTCCGACCTCTGCCTCTGCCTTCATATGGCCTTCTCTACTGTGTGTCTGTCTCTGTGTCCAAATTTTCCTCTTCTTGTAAGGAAACAGTCATATTGGATTTAGAGTCCACCCTAATCAGATATGACCTCCTAACTTCCATCTGCAAAGACCCTATTTCCAAATAAGGTCACATGCACAGGTTCCAGGTGGACATGAATTTTGGTGGGACACTATTCAGCCCAGTATAGTACCAGAAGGTGTATTTGAACTCAGGGTATCTGGCTGAGTCTGTGCACTTAATCACTAATTCTGTTGCTACTCAGTAAGATTATAAATATATAATCTACAAAAGGTAGAATATCATATATGCTGCTCTGCACCTTGCTTTGTAAAGTTAATACACTTTACAGAGCTTTCCCAACAGGACACACAGATCTCCCTCATTCTTTTTCATAGTTGCGTAATATTCCATTAAATGGATGGACTATACTCCACCTAACATAATCCCTACTAATGGACAGTTGTTTCCAGTCTTTTGCTATTTCAAACAGTGCTGCAGAGAATAACTCTATACATACATCATTTCTCACTTGTAAAAGCATGTCTGAAGGATAAATTCTCAGAAGTAGGATATCTGGATGCATTTATAATTATGATAGATTTTGCCAAAATGCCTTTTTGGGGACCTATACCAATTTATGTTCACATGTGTGAGAGTACTGTTTCCTTACAGAAAGTATGGTAAACTTCTGGATTTTTTGCCAGACTGATAAGAAATGGTATCTCAGTGTGGTTTTCCTGATTTTCATTTCTTTCGAGAGAGCTTCATACGTTTAGAAGCCATTTGTACTTTCTTTTCTGGAAACTGTCAGTTCATATCCTATGCCTGTTTCTATTGACTGTTGATCCTTTTAATGAATTTCCAGGAATTCTTTATAAAGAGATGACCCTCTGTCTGTGATGTGAGTTGCAAATATTTCCCTCTATTTGTCATTTGTCTTATGACTTTATTTATAGTGTTTTACCATGCAAAGTTTTTGATTTTTATATAGTTGACCTTATCAATCATTTTTTGTGGTTTTTTGGTTTTTGAGTCATGGTTAGACTTTTCCCATGATGAGATGATAGAGTCTCCTCATGTTTTCCTCTAGTGCTTTTCTGGTTTAATTTTGATTTTTCAAACATTTACATCTTTGATCCTTTTGGATCTTAGCCTGGTACTCGAGGTGAAGCACAGATCCAATTTTTTTTTCCCTCTTGGCTACCCAGTTGTCCTAACACTGTTTATTAGCCTGTTCTCCACTTTGAGATGCCACCTTTATCAAATACTAAATCTCTGTACAATTGGGTCTATTTCTGGACATTCTATTCCAGTCCATTGGTCTGTTTGTCTCTTCCTGCACCCAAATCAAGTTGTTTTAACTATTGAGGCTTGAAATACTACTATCTATAGTAGCAAGATTAGTGTTCCTTTTTCTTTTTTTCATAGTTTCCTGGTATTCTTTTCTCTCTCTCTTCTTCTTCTTCTTTTTTTTTTTTTCTGAGAGTTGGGGAACCTCAGGAGATCTCATGGGACTTATACCCCTGTAGGGAAACAGACAATAAAAAAATAATTACCTGTCACTTGGTAGTGCCAAGGAAAAATAAATAAAGCAGAAGGCAAGTAGGGGGTAGCATTTAGATGGGCAGGCAGGGAAGGCCCCTGGACGAGGTGGAGACACCTTTGTGAAGGGAGGGAGGCCGCATGGGTACCTGGGAAGACATGCCCAGCAGGACCAAGGACAAATGCAAAGGCTGAGACAGGAGCATGCCTGGCATGTAGAAAAACAGCAAGGCAGCCAGTGCAGCTGGAGTGGAGTGTTCAGAGGGGAGAGTGGGAGGCAAGAAGGTCGATCAGGCAGGCCTTGCAGGTCACAGCAAGGACGCTGGCTTTACCTTTGAGGTGGGGAGCCATGGGAGGGGGCTGAGCAGAAGAGTGACATGTTCTGACCTCCCTTTTAACAGGATGGCTCAGGCCACAGTGGGGACAGGAGACTGTCTGGGTGAGGGCAGTGGCAGGGAGGGCCACAGGATCTGGGATGGGTGAATGAATTGTAACTTGGTTTTCTTGTCCATCTCCTTTACTGAACTGTGAGCTTTGCAAGGACAGGCAGTGAGGTTATTCAGTGATATATGTACAAAGTAGGCACGGATAAACATTTGTGCGAGGAAGAGGGGAGGGAGGACAGACTGGAGGAGGCAGGAAAGGCAGAATCCCCTGGCGAATGGCTCTGCAAGGCCACAGACAGTAGAGGGAGCAGTGTGATGAGGGAGCCAGCTCCCTAGCAGGGACAGAGGCCAAGAGGGGCTGAAGCTGGGGAAGCTGGGTCCCCAACCTGCTGCCCACCCAAATCAGGATCTGTGACCCCCATCAAGGACCAGGCTACATGGTTTATGCTGGAGTTTTGCCCCCACAGGGACCCTGGAGGGAAGCTCTGTTCCTCAAAATGAGAGGGTTCAAGGGTGAGGTGGCCCAGGAGAGAGAGCAACTTTCCTAAACTCTGGCACACTGACGCCCTGGGAAGGGATAATTTGCCCCCTTTACAGATGATAAAGTGAGGCTCCAAGAAGGAAAGGAACTCACCCAAGGTCACACAGTGAATAAGTGGCCCAGCCCAGATTCAGGGGCTTGGTGTCTATAAGACCAATTCTGGTCTGAGTCCCTCTACAGTTTTGGGGAGTGACAAAGTGCGGAAGGAAGGGATGATGACTCCTGGCATTCAGCCAGCTTTTAGCTGTTGCCCAGGCACAGCTGCGGAGACCCCAGTGGGGTCAGACCCCACTGAGGGGAACAGGAGCCATGGGACCCTTTAGGACCTCATGATGCTTCGGGAAGAATGGGCCCGGGATCAGGGTAGGCAGACAAGAGGCACCAAGCTGAGGGGCAGAGGAAAGAGGTTGGGCTTTGAAGTTCAGCCCGGCTTTGCCACCATCTCACTGTGTGACCTTAGGTAAATAGCATCCATCCAGAAACTTCAGTTTGTGCACCTGTAAAATGGGAACAGCATCTCCTGCCTCACAGGGCTGGCATGGGGTTGAATGAGGCAATTGGAGTCCAGTGCTATCTGAAAATGCTTCCTTCGTGGCCTCCCCCAACTCAGACTGGGTTGCTCATGTCCCTGTCCCCAGAAGAGGCTGATTGGCTGCTTCTAGGTGAAAGAGAACATGAGCTGTGACAGTGTCTCGAGTCCCAGGCCTACAAGTGGATCCCGGCTGTGGGGGATCTGGTCTTTGCTGACGCCTATGGGCCCTATGGGTAAGCCTGCATGAGCCCTCAGGACAGGCACGTGGACCCTGCCTCTGCACCCAGTACCTCAATGTACTTGCTTACTCTGGGCCTCAGTTTCAGGGAATCTCTTGAGCATTGGTTGGGAGCGGGCAGGAATCGAAGGCCTTCTAATGGGCAGATGGAGTAGGCTGCTTCAAAAGGCGCAAGCTCCCTGCCTCTGATGTATGTAAGCAGAGACTGGACAAGCACTGGGCAAGGATTCACTCACTCACTCATTCGATAGATATTAAATAGTGGCAAGAAAGTGTGTACTTGATATCGTGGGGCCTGGTCAATGAACCCCTCATCCCCACCCCTGGGAGGAAGGAAACTGAGATTTTTTTAACATTTTATTTTTCCTTCTCCACAAAGTCCCCCGGTTCATAGTTGCATATTTTTAGTTGTGGGTCCTTCTAGTTGTGGCATGTGGGATGCCGCCTCAGCATGGCCTGATGAGCAGTGCCACGCTCGCGCCCAGGATCCGAACCGGTGAAACCCTGGGCCACTGAAGCAGGGCAGCTAACTCAACCACTCGGCCATGGGACTGGCCCCAGAAACTGAGATTTGAAGGACAAGTATGAGTTAGGTAGGGAAGAAAAGAGTGTTTAGGTCTGAGGGAACAGCAGGTGCGAGAGCCAAGAGGCAAGAGAGAGCCCTGCATTTTCAAGGAGCTGAACGTTCAGCATGGCTAGAGGGTAGGAAGTAAGAAGGGCAGTGGCTGAGCTGGGTGAGGTCAGGAGTCACTCACCAGTTCTCAAGTGAACGGGGACCTATATTAGGGGTCAGGATCCACCGCGTCCCATGATGGTCAAGGATGAGGAGTTAGCCAGGTGAAAGAGGATGCGGCAGGGAGGGAACCATCTGTGCAAACACCTGGAAGAGAGGAAAGAGAGCTGAAAGCAGCTCAGTCTGGCTAGAACCTGGCTGGGAGAGAGGGGAGGGGGCTCGGCTGAGACTAGAAGCCCAGGGTCTTGCTGAGTAGCCTGAGGGCCATAGGGAGCCATGGAAAGGTTTTATGCAGGGGAGTGACCCAACTTTGGAAGGAACATTGAGGAAGGTTGTCTGGGATGCCCTTTAAGGTCCCTGCAGACCCTAAGACCCGGCAGAACCTCTGGGAGGTCTAGCCCTCTTAAGCACAACCTCATTAGAGCCATCTCTGGGAGGATGAGGAAGCTCCTTTGTTAGAGGGACCTCCGAGAAGTCAAGTGACACCAGCACGTGGGGTCTGGTCTCAGCTCATCACTCACTGAGTGACTCAAGAAGTCTTAGCTCCCAGAACCTCAGGGCTAGAAGGACAATTCTCTCATTCTAGGATGGGGAAGTGAGCCCCCAGAAGCTAAGCGAAATTGCTCCGGACCACAGACCCAATCAGTGGCAGGGTCAGGATCAGGGAGAAAGAAATCAGCATCTACTGAGCGCCTCGTACGTGCCAGTCCAGCGCTGGGCACTTTATACATTACATCATTGAATGCAGGTACCGCTTCAGTCTGCAGATGAGCAGACTGAAGTCCAGAAAGCATGACTCTTGCGCCGGGTCACACAGAGCTAAGGCTAGAAACCAGGTCTGCAGACTCCTCGTCCGGCAGCTCTTTTAGGTCTGAGTTTGGGCTGGAGGGAAGGGGCGGAGCGTGTTCTGGAGAGTGAGGGGGAGGGTGGGGCTGTGTTTTTGGGACTTTCCTCGCTGAGGTCAGAGGCCCGAAATAGCCACGCTCGAGTGACCTCCCGGAAGCTTGGTCACACTCTGTCCTGCCGCTGCAGGGAGCGGTCTAACCGCAGCGCGCACTCCTCCGCTGTCCCATCTTCCCGCGGAAAGGCGTGAGCCTCCCCAAACGCTCGGCGCTACCGGAACGTGCCCTCGGGGGACCGCGACTCGTTGAAGCCGCTCTACTGCGCACTGCCTCGCGCTGCCTACGGAGAGGCCCGCCCCACTCCGCCTTCTACTCCCAAGGCGTCCGCTCCGACAGCAGTGGCGGTGAGTGTGGCCGCGCCGCCCGCGCCCGCCAATCGGGAAGCAGAGGCTGGCTCCGGGCACGCCTCCCTCTGTGACGTCACGCAACCGGCCCGGAAGCCCCGCCTCGTGGCCTTGTCTGGGAAAGGCCATGGGGAGCAGGTGGGTAGGGGCTCTCGAAGGGTGAAATAACTCCCATGAATCGGGCACATTATAACTGCCCTGAGAAATACAGGCAGGTGAATAGGTTCCCAATTTTAAAATGTGTTTATTCACTCAATCATTCCTCATCCACTCATCCGTCTGTCCATCCATCTGTCCATCTATCTGTCCATCCACTGGACCAAAGCTATTGGGTACCTCCTGTGTGCCAGGCGCTGAGCTGGGTGCTCGCGATAAATAACGACGAGGCCTGTGCTTGTGCACGGGGAGCTCGGAGTCTAGTGAGGAAGTCTGACAGTAACAAATGCTTACACCAATCATGCCTTTATTACAATTGTGATCAATTCTAGGAACATAAGGTACAGGCTGCTGGAATAAAGAGTGTTTAATTTACATTGGGGGCTCAGGTCTCTGGAGAAGTTACATTCGAGCGGACTCCTGAAACAACAGAAGTGTTCCAAGCAGAGAGAAGAGCTTGTGGAAAGGCGTTGAGGTTGGCTGGCACCTGGGGAGTTCTGGGAAGGAGAAAGAAGGTTCTGGCTAGAAGAGAGTTGGGGGAGGGGAAGCACTGAGCTAAAACTATGGAGGTTTGGGGGAGCAGATGATTGAAGACCTTGAAGGCCAGAGTAAAGAAGCAGAATTTTATTCAACTTATTTGTTAAGTATGGTGGGCAGCCACTGGGGGCTTTAAGCCGGGGGGTGTCACTTGATCTAATGTGTTTTAAGATCTTCCTGGCTCTGTGTGGAGAATAGACAAAAGTGGACACAAGGGGCAAGAGCGGACACAGGGAGACCCATTAGAAGGACCTTGCAGGTGTCCTCCAGGCCTGAGGGGAGCTAGCTAGACGATGAGAGAGGGGTCGTGTGGGTGGAGAGTCATGAACAGACTCAAGAAATTATTAGAAGATAGAATCTACAGGCTGGCTGGTTGCTGGATTGAATGTGGGGGATGGGTGAGGCAGAGGGAGATTAAGTTCCTTTATTCG
The DNA here is from genome assembly GCF_021613505.1 of Equus quagga. Taxonomy (NCBI): domain Eukaryota; kingdom Metazoa; phylum Chordata; class Mammalia; order Perissodactyla; family Equidae; genus Equus; species Equus quagga. The sequence continues at coordinate 28,203,392 of NC_060271.1, read as the reverse complement.
ACAATTATTTATAGAGTCCCCTCTGGGTTCCAGGCACTGTTCTAGAGAGACTGTCTGAGTTCAAAACCCTGCACTGTCACTTGCTAGCTGTTTACCATAGGGGAGTTATTTAACCTCTCTATGCCTTGATTTCTTCATCTGTAAAATGAGGATCCTAGCAACGCTCAAGAACATTGTTGTAAGGATTAAATGAGTTAATTTACATAACCCCTAGGACCTGGGTGTTTGGGACTTAGTTCTGAGGCTGAGTACTTGGACTTGGGTACTTAGGGCTGGGTGCTTGGGCCTGCTTCTTGGAGTAACCAAGACTCTATTTCTTTACTGGCCTTATACAGAAAATAAAACAGGGTCATGTGCTGGCACAGTGCTTCTCACACTTATCTGCACGTTAGAATCACCTGGAAATTTTTTTGAAAATTCTGAAGTCCAGGCTGCACCCCAGACCACTTAAATCACAATCTCTGTGGGTGAGACACAGGTGTCAGTACGTTTTGAAGCCCCCAGGTAATTCCAGGAGCAGATAAGTTTGGGAACCACTGTAGTAGAGAGGAGCAAAGTAGGTGGTCGTGGAGGGCTTCTCTGGGTAGGTGACATTTGAGCGGAGACCAAAGAGTGAAGAAGAAAGTTCAGGGGGGAAAGCCTTTGGGCGAATGTCTGGCTTAGGTAGATGCCTGCCTGGAGGTGCCTTTGCCCGAGGTGGGGAAGACTGAGGGAGGAACGGGCTTGAGTCAGTGGGTTCCAAGAGACTGCGTGAGAAATCATGGCTGAGTGAAGATGCTCGGCCCCTTCCCCAGGTCAGCACTGGAGCAGCTGGACGGATCTGTGCTCCTGGGGGGCTGTGGGTATGAGGAGGTGAGCCCTTCTGGCTCATCAAGAACTCATGGTTGCCACTGTGGGACACCAGGGGCTACATCCTCATATCCACTAAGAACAAAACCAGTGATGTCACCACCACTGCCACCTACCCATCTTGCTGTGACCTATAGCTGAGCAGCCCCTGGCAGATACCCCTGCCCTCTGCGGAGACTTCTTTCCCTCCTCCTCACACCCACCCCTGAGAGAGGCAGACAAGGGCTGTGTGCTGGCAGACAGGTGAGGCAGAGGCCCAGACAGCCGTGCAGTGATGCTAAAGGGTGGTGGGCCCCAAACCAAGCCCCTGCCTCTCTGCCTCGGGCCAGTTTCAGGAGGCCTGCCTGGTCCTGACCTCCTGCCTCTGACCCTGTTGGGGAGATCTGGTTCTCCACTGAATGTGGGTGTGCTGGACAAGCAAATATGTGTGAATAGAAAAAAGGCAGTAAAATTGCACCAGTTTGGGTTTTGTGATTATTCACCATGGCTAGGCTGGCATTTCCTTAGTGCTGGCTACAGGGGAAGAGTCAGTCCAGTAAATACATCCTGGGAGAATGATCAAGGACAAGCTCTCCTATGGGGCCATGTCCCCACACAGCTGAAGAGCCACTGGGCCCCTGCCAGTTTCTGTCTGGCACTGGACAACCCACTGGGAGCTGGTGCTTGGAGCAGAGAATTTGGGGCAGATATTTGAGGCCAAGTACCTGGGGCCGGGTTACTGGGGCTGGATACTTGGACTTTGGTACTTGGAGCTGAGTGCTTGGGCTCACTTCTTGGAGTAACCAAGGCTCCATTTCTTTTTTGTCGTTGGTTTTTTTTGTGAGGAAGATTAGCCCTGAGCTAACACCTGTCCAGTCCTCCTCTATTTTTTGTACATGGGATGGCTCCACAGCATGGCTGATGAGTGGAGTAGGTCCGCACCCGGGATCTGGGCCTGCAAACCCCAGGCCGCTGAAGCAGAGCATGCAGAACTTTAACCCCTCGGCCATGAGGCCGGCCCCATGGCTCCATTTCTTTACTGGCCTTATACAAATCAGCCTGCCCCTACCCTAACCCCTTTCTGTGGCTTCACAGCACATTGGAAGGGTGTGACCCTGCCTGTCTGCATTGTCTGCTCCCTGGAGACCCCAGAGGGAAGAGAAATAGAAGGCTGCTCTGAGCCTCTTCATGGGTACTTCTTGGGGTCCCCTTTCTTTCCCGCTAAACCAGGAAGCCCATGCTCCCTAATCTTCTGCCCCTCCCCCACAGCCATCTGCTTAAAGGAAGTGGCTCTTCAGTTCTTCACAGGAAGCCACAGGCCTCCTCTGCCTCAGCTCACTCCAGCTACTGCTGACCCAGGCCCTCTGCTGGTCCAGGTCCCCTTCAAGGCTGGGTCCAGGGTTGCCCTGATCCTGGCATCCCCTCTGCTTCCCAGTCAAGAAGTATGTGCTTGTGTGAAGAGCTCCTCTCATTTCCTGTAAATCCCTGTGGCTCAGGTCGGGGAGAACAAGGTTGTGGGCCTGGAGGTGAGACCTATTTGCAGAGAGTCCTGAATGCTGTGCTCAGGAGTGTGGAGAGCTCAGCGTTGCAGCTCTCACCTCTCCTGGAAGGGAGAGAAGGGTGCGGGCCCTGCAGGCATCCTCAGGATTGACCACTCCCGTGAGCTTCAGGAGCTCCTGCTTCAGAGCGTGGGCAAGGTCTGAGCATCCATCTGTAGTGGCGTCTGCCTCAGGGAGGGCTCTTGGAAATTGTGGAGCTGTTCAAGGATGATGCAGGCTGATGAAGATTCCTGGATGGGACTGTACTGCCACCTGGTGGCCATACTAGCACATAGCACCATGGAATTGTATGAGGGCTGCCTGGAGAGGGAGTGAGCGGACTTTCAAGTTCTGGGGGCCAAAGAGGCCCTTAAAGAATAAAAGAAATACCTAGCTAAAGGGATTTTGTTAAAGAGCAAGACACCTCTAACTTGAGCACTTGGGAAAGACATTCTAGGTCTGGTTGAGAGTCCAACTTTTCTCCCCCTCCATTTTATAGACTAGGACACTGAGGTCCAGAAAGATGGTGAGGACAGAGGACCTCAACGTTGTTTTCCATCAAGTCAGCCACACAGATGGGATCTATTTTTGGACTTGTCTTAGGGTGTGGTCCCAGAGTGAGGAACTGCCCTGCTAGTTTCTAGTTACCCTCATTTGTGACCAAACATGGCATCTCTCAGCACCGTCACCCACCCTAGTCACCAAAGTTGGCACCGCAAGGTGGCTTTTGGCAGCTTCCAAAAATAAAATCCACTCTTGGAGGGCCGGGATCTGACAGGAACAAGGGGATTCAGAAGCATGTGCTTCAGGCTCAGTGGTTTTAGAGCAGGAGGCGCCCCGGAGACAATGGTATCTAACCCCCCCCAGTTTTAAAAACGAGGAAGCTGGGACTCAGAGGGCAAGTAACATGGCTGAGGAGCCCCACCCTGGAGCTGGGCCAGGGATCAGCTTTGTGTCTGAAGGCTGTTGCCAAGAAGGAGTTTAAAAGTGCAGTAGCATCCCCTGGCTTGTTGTATTAGTGAATTCTGGTCTGTGTTCATCATTCTGCGTCGTACTTTGTAGACAGGATGATTGTGGTCTGTGAAGGCTGACAAGGGCCAGGACAGGTGACAGGAGATGGGAGTGAGGAGGTGGTGACACAGAGGGAGAAGCAGGGGTCATGAGTGATTTGGGGGCTCCTAATTTGTGCACTGTGAGCTTCCAGTAGGTGGGAACTGGGTCCATTCCACTGGGGTATCCTCAGCACCTGGCTCAGTGCCTGACACAGACTGAGTGCCTGCTCAGTGCCTGCAGAATGAAGGCAAGGTGTTATCCTGCGCAGGCCTCACGGGATCCTGTGGGAGGCACTGTATCCCCTTAAAGACGCATCATTTTCAGTGTCATTCAGCCTGAGAGCTGCTGGGGGAGGAGTTGTCCATCTCTCTCAGGCCTTGATGCTGTTCAAGGCAAGAAGATGCGAATGGCACAAGTAGAGGGTGTATGCTCCTGGGGGCAGGGTACCCACCCTTGGGAGAAAGGAAGAACCGGGTATGTGAGCCCCAGAAAGTAAACCCTGACTCCAAAGGTCGATTATCTAATTCCTGGTTGTTATTTGGCAATTTCCTCTCTGCTTTATGCAAGTCCTTAATCATAATTATCTACTGAGGGCCCACCATGTGCCAGGGAGCACGTTCACGCTTTCCATTCATTATTTCATCTCATCTCTCTCTCTTTTTTGGAGCGATCAGTATCTTTTTTCCCCTTTTTTTGCAGGGAAGCATTTGCCCTGAGCTAACATCTGTTGCCAGTCTTCCTCTATTTTTTTTTTCTCCCCAAAGCCCCAGGGCATGGTTTATATCCTAGTTATAAGTCCTTCTAGTTCTCCTGTGTGAGCCACCACCACAGCATGGCAACTGACAGACCAGTGGTGTGGTTCCACGACCGGGAAACAAACCCAGGGCACCGAAGCAGTGAGAGCACCGAACTTTAACCACTAAGCCTTCAGAGCTGGCTCTCATCTCATCTCCCAACAAAAACCCCATGAGGTAGGTGCTGTTATCATTTCAGTTTGTGAGGGAGGAAACTGAGTCACAGAAAAGTGAAGGAACTTGTGCTAGGGCACACACAGGTAGGAGATGGCAGGTCTGTAGGACTCCAGAGGAACATTCTTAACTACTATGCTCCACGGCTTTATTTGAGAACCCCAGCCCCATCTGTGCTAGGGAATATTGACTTAACGGCTAGGGGCCTGTGTTTACTTGGATTACACGACCAAGGAGGTTCAGGCTCCCCCCGCCCAGGCCTGCACAGTGGTGACAGCGGGCATTCTAAGGGTCCGCCAGGGAAAGAGCAAGAGGTCCAGTTGATGAGGATCAAGGCTGCCCCAGGGAGAGAAGCCCAAGGTGTCCTGCCCTACATACCGACCTATATCATCCTCTTGGAAGCATAGGTGTCCTGACCTGATCCGACCCGATTCGTATCCAAAGTTATAGGACCACCCGATAACCAGACCCCACCTGCACTGACACCATTTTAACGACGTTTTTACATAATCTTTCCTTTGTCTAGCAACGAAATAACTCACATACCTATGCCTTATAAATTTAGCCCTGCCCTCAACCTATTGCAGCTCTTACTGTCCATGGGTCCTGTCCCCATGCTGCAGCCCTTCACTGCCCATGGGTCCTGTCCCCATGCTGCAGCTCTTACTGCCCCTGGGTCCTGTCCCCATGCTGCAGC
>NC_060271.1:27551968-27561831 GCF_021613505.1 Equus quagga | reverse complement strand
CAGAGTCCTGTGGACCATGACTGAGGAGACAAACCATGCAGGAAACAGCTCTAGAGCACCGCACCTGGATCTAAGTAGATCCGGAGTGAAAGAAAAATTTGCTTTGATCGGTTCTACGGTACTGCTGGATTAAGCTTTTACCTACCTTGTTTTGCAGTGTTTGCTCAAGATTCCAAATGATTTGAGGTGAGTAAAACTACGAGTTGCTTTTGGCTCATCAGTGTTTGCCTGTCAGTATTTTGCATAAAACATTAACCATTCTGAGTTTAGTTCCTTTCGCGAACATGATGCTACTGTTCGATACATTGTTACATCTTTAATTCTCGTGTGATGGGGAAGATTTCTACTTTGCAAATGAAAAAACTGACCGTTTCGGTGACATAGCCAAGGTCAGTTAGCACAACTTGCGCATGAGCCATATAACGTGAATCTCCTCCATGTGTGTAAAGGAGGTAAGAGTTCAGTATCATGGACAATCCTTTCCACCATAGAGGAGATCAGGTTGCGCATATGCATACTCCTACAATGAATAACGGGTTCAGTAGATGAACCATGAAGTAGTCTCAGATCTACATGTGTAGTATGGGATGAAATCTCTTAAATGTTTTGAGGAGTATAATGCTGTTTAATCAGGCGTTCCAACGTGGATACCCCGGGAGGTCACTCTCCCCGGGCTCTGTCCAGGTGGCGTAGGGGAGCATAGGGCTCCGCCCCGTGATGTACAGTCCTTTTCCACAACGTTGGAGATGAAGCCGGGCCTTGAGTCTGCGCCTGCATATTCCTACAGCTTCTCAGAGTCCTGTGGACCATGACTGAGGAGACAAACCATGCAGGAAACATCTACTATACAATTTGCAGTTTAAGTAAGATGGTAAATATGAGTCTAATCCTCTATATATTTTTTTTTTTTTTCCATTTTCATTCAGGAGAGAAGAACCTCACCACCAAACTTTGGCAGAGAGACTTGGTAAAGTGATTAATATACTATTTTTGGAAGATAAGGTGGACAATATGAAAATCTTATAATCTTGGGTGCATTTTTCTTTTAAAAACTGCCCTTTAGATGAAATCAAAGGGGAACGGGAGGTTAAAAGTGCAAATTCTAATGTGTAGCCCTAAAACCAAACCTTCAGAACTGGTAGAGTAATAGTATGTTCCATTGGCCAGGTGCCCACAAAAATTTATGAAGAGTTCCAGAAGACACTGAGTATGGGCAGATCTGTTATGACTATGGTCCTTTGGCCTAGGAGGCCCAGAGACCATAAGACCCATTCAGAATGCCTGTGAGGTGAAAACTTACCATAATGACACTAAGATACTACATCGCCTTTTTTACCCTTCTCTAGTAAACTGGATTTTCTAACTATTAAACCTGAACAGAAAGCAGAACTTAGATGCCTTTCATTTAAGAAATCCATATCCGTTTGTAATGTGTTTATGAACTATAATAAAGATGATTATGCATATTTGTGTGCTTCGTTTTTATGTGGAAATGTGATCGCTGGCAGCTAAAAAGCATTCTATGGCTGGAATTGCTTGTTAGAAAAAATACTACAGTTGATGCCTGATTGGTTCTCTTTAGCTTAGTATTGTCACTTGTTTAGTGTTGGGAAAATGCATATTCTGACTCACTGTTACATAGGACCCATGTAATAGCTGCTTGGATAAATCTCGTTTTCATTATAGTCAGATAGCTAGTTAAATTCAAATGTGGGAAATGGTTAAGGCACTGGTCTCTAATGAATTTAGGTGTGTTCTCAGATGATACCATAGGCCGCTGGACGTGGCTTTTGAATGATAGATCCAAGTTCCTAATTGGACCAGTCTGTCTTCAGTTTCTCATAATGTAGTACAGGCAAATTGACGTTAACAACTACATGATTTGGTACAAATGTTAAGACACAGCTGTTAATACTACTTAAGCCTCTACGATCTGTAAGTGGTACACCTGGGCCTGAAGATTTGTCAGGCTACCTGTGAATGATGTATGCGTCACAATGGAACCCTTGTCAAGCCCATGTACAAGCTGCCAGCATTAGAGGGAAACGAGGCCCTGAAGGATGGGGACTAGTAGGGAACCACCTAGAAGGTAAGAGTGGATTCTGAGTTGGGCTATGAGTGAATTTCACAAGATAGGGTGAGTAAACTGAAGCCATTGGAGTCAGGTTTAAGGGAATGGGGGGTTATTGGATCATGGCCCAAACTGCCACCGGGAATGGCCAGGTGGACAGTCTGAAAGGCAGTATTCAGGGCAAAAGGATAAGGGTGCTGAGAACTAGTGAGTACGGAACAGCCATGATTACGGACAATAACTCTGGAAGATGTTGGGTGTTTTGACAGGAGTACGGTGAGGCCTAAGGTCATCTGCCTGAACTGGTAGCAACACTTGTAATGCTTATCTGTGCCAGGCACTGCTCTAAGCATTTCTCATGTTAATCTCCGCAATTTAGATACCTATTAATCTAATCCACTTTCAAGTGGGAAAATCCAGGAACAGAAAGGCTAGATTGCCCACATCCGTAACCAGGAAGCGGAGCCTCTACAAATGCATCAAACCCCTGCAGACTTGGAGGGAGCCGGATGCAAGGCAGGATCCTGTTTCTCTCCCCAGGACCACCTCTGTCCAGCTCTCATTTTGGTATTATTACCAAGTACTGTCTTGGTAGAGAAGATGCTCAGTAAAATGAATAGTGTTTTTTCCTTACAGCCAGAGGATTTATAGGGTTTTTGGTAGAAATTATCAGGTAGAGCTGGGTAGCTGATGCTGGGCAGGAAATAATTCTCATGGTGTCCAACTTAGCTAAAGCAAAGATGTCAGCCCGTATTCTAGGTCCCGCTGTGTTTTCCTCAAGCTTCGGCTTGCCACTTAACCTCCCTGTAGACCTCCAGACTGTTGTGGTCTTTGTCTGCATATCGACAGGCTTTGTTGCTCGAGTCAGAGTCAAGACTGCCTGGGTTTGAATTCTGATAAAACCACTTGCTGTTCATGTGACCTTGTGCAAGCCACTTAACCTCTGCCTCAATTTCTTCATCCCTAGAATGGGGATGATGGGATGATAAAAGTACCTACATCTTGGGGTTCTAGTAAGAATTAAGTGAGTTAATATTTGTAAAAAGCTGCTTACAGTCTCATAATGAGTACAATGAGTTTAAAATTCTCTAACTTCCCACGCAAACAGCTAGGGATATAGTATCGAGTATTAGTGAATAAAGTCTACCACCATTTGTCCACTACTAAACCAGGCTTATCTCACTGAGAGCCACCCCCTGCCTTTCCAGGAGAGAAAAGGAAAGATTTCAGGGGTCAGTAGCTTGCCCAAGATCACCTAATTAGTAACAGTATTTGAATCTAACTCCAAGACCATGTGATACACTATTAGCCTTGAAGAAGGCTGTGGGGTGGAGTCTGCGTACATTATTTCATCTAATATCCCATGCACCTTTGTAAAGTAGGCAGTCTCTTTGTGCCCATTTTGCAGATGAGGAAATTGAAGTTGGAGGATTTGAGGAACTTGCCCACGTTACACAGCCAGTAATTGATAGAGCGTGAGTCTGAGCAAGGCATTGGCTATAGAACCTGTGCTCGCATGTCGCACCTCGAAAAATATTTCCGCCTAGTTTAAACCGCAGAACTCTTGTTTTAAGCTAATGGAGTAACCACTGCACTGTAAGAACTCAGTCTCAGTTGCAATGAATTATAAACGTACTATGTGCATAGCTTTACTTGACTCTGGAAAATGTCTAAGTGGAGATGAGTATAGTCCTAGGGAGCGAGAGCCCTTCCCTGGCCATCCCTCCCTCTTTCCCCCTTTTCTTTGTGCATGTCTTTCCCTCAGATGGATGGAACCCACATCTTTATGCTAGTACGTGATATTTGGTGAGGATTTGCCCTGTGCTTGGCATTCGTTAATCCTTACAACAGCCCTATGCAGTGCAAGGACTTGTATTAAATCCTTCTTATAGAGGAGGAAGACAATCAAGGTTAGATTATTTGCCGAAGGTCACACAGTGGGAATTGAAGGTCTGTCTCTAGACCCTGAACTCGCAACCTCTATCCTCACTTCCCATTGCCCTAAGTATAAAGAAGGCTTCTCTCCCAGGCAGGACCAGCACCTTGAACATTCCATCATGATAATTAGCATTCTGATGTGATTATTTTTCAGGTGATAGTCATCTAACCTACTAGTTGGGGAATCCTCAAGGAATAGGACCCTATGTGTCAACTCAGTACCTAGTACTATGCCTGATACATAGCAAACACTGGTTGTCGACTCCATTTTTCTGTGTTCTAATTCCTTGATTTCTGCTTTGATCTTTATTATTTATTTCTTCTGTTTACTTTGAGTTTAGTTCCTCTTTTCCTAGTTTCCCAAAACAGAAGCTGAGGTCATTGATTTGAGACCTTTCTTTTTTTCTAATATAGGCGTTTAGTGGAATAGGTTCCGTTTTGATTTCATCTTTGACCTATGGGCTACTTAAAAAGTGTTCGTTTTTAAATGTTTAGGAGTTTTCCAAAGGTCTTTCTGTCATTGGTATCTACTTTAATTCCACTGTGGTCAAAGAATATACTTTGTGTGACTTGAATCCTTTTAAATTTACTGAGACTCGTTCTGTGACCTGGAATATGGTCTGTTTTGGTAAATGTTTCACGCACACTCGAAAAGAATGTGTGTTGTACTGTTATTTGAAAAAAGCAAAGTGAAGTGTTCTATAAAATGTCAGTTAGTTCTAATTGATTGAAAGTGTTCAAGTCTACTATATCCTTGCGGTTTTCTGCCTACATGTTCTCTCAGTTATTGAGAATGGGGTATTGAAATCTCCAGCTGTAGTTGTGGATTTGTCTATTGCTCCTACAAGTTCCATCAGTTTTTGCTTCATGTATTTTGAAGTTCTGCTATTAGTTGCGTATATGTCTAGGATTCTGCATTTTGATTGACTCCTTTATCATTACCTTTTTTATCTCAATAATATTCTTTGCTGTGAAATCTACTGTCTCCTATTAATAATAGCCACTCCAGCTTTCTTTTACTGGTGTTACCACAGTATGCCTTTTCCCTCCCTTTACTTTTAACTTATTTGTATATTTATATAAAGTGCACTTCTTGCAGTGTATAGTTGTGTTGTTTTTTTAAATTTCTTATGACAATCTCTGCCTTTTAATTGGAGTGTTTAGATCTTGTTTGCTTTTGTATGATTAATTTGCTTAGTTTTGAGTCTTCTCATTTTGATATATGTTTTCTGTTTGTCTCATCTATTCTGTGTTCCTTTTGTCCTCTTTTTCTGCCTTTTTTTAAAAAATTGAGTATCTTTTTCTGATTCCATCTTATCTTTGTTGGCTTACTAGCCATAACTTTGTTTTATTTTGTGGTTGCTTTAGAATTTGGTACATATCTTTAACTTAGCAGAGTTTACCTTCGATTGATACTGTATCACTTCACTTACTGTGGTACAGAAATCTTACATTTCTCACCCCCGTCTTTGTTATTGTATTTTATTTCTATATGTGTTACAAAACCCATAATACATTATTTTTATTTAAACACGCAATTAGAAAAAATCTTTTTTTTTTTTTTTTTACCAAGGAAGATTAGCCCTGAGCTAACATCTGCCAGTCCTCTTTTTTCTGAGGAAGATTGGCCCTGAGCTAACATCTGTGCCCATCTTCCTCTACTTTCTGTGTGGGATGCCTACCACAGCATGGCTTGCCAAGCGGTGCCATGTCTGCACCTGGGATCCGAACTGGGAACCCTGGGCCGCCAAAGCGGAACGTGCGCTTAGCTGGCTGAGCCACCGGGCCAGCCCCAAAAAATCTTTCATAGTTATTCATGCAGTTAAATTTCCAGTGCTTTTCATTCCTTTGTGTAGATCCAAATTCTCATCTGGTATCACTTTTCTCTGCCCAAAAATCTTCCTTTAACATTTCTTTTACTATGGGTCTGCTGGTGATTTTTGTGTCTGTGTGTGTGATTAATTCTTTCAGCTTTTGTATGTCTGAAAATACTTAATTTCACTTTCATTTTTGAAAGATGTTTTTGCGGGATATACTTTACTGGATATAATTTTGCTGGAGTACTTGAGAGTTGTTGCTCCACTGTCATCTTGTTTGCATTGTATCCTTTGTTCCTCTGTTGTATCCTTACCTTCTTCCTCTGTACATAACATCTTTTTTCTGACTGCTTTTAAGATTTTCTATTATTGGTTTTGATCGGTTTGATTTTGATGGACTTGCACTTGGAGTTCCTTGAGCTTCTTGGATTTTGTATTAGTCAGGGTTCTCCAGAGAAACAGAACCGATAGAATGTATGTGTGTAGATAGATAGATATTTATTTTAAAAAACTGGCTCATGTGCTTGTGGGGGCTGGCAAGTCTGAAATCTGTAGGGCAGGTTGGCAGGCTGGAAATCCCAGATTATGCAGTCTTGAACCCAGAGACAACCTTGGCAGAATTCCTTCTCTTAAAGCCTTGAACTGACTGGATGAGGCCCACCCACATTATAAAGGATAATCTGCTTTCCTCAAAGTCTCCTGATTTGGGCTGGCCCAGTGTCGCAGCGGTTAAGTTCACCCCTTCCGCTTCAGCGGCCCAGAATTCACCAGTTCAGATCCCAGGTGCAGACCTATGCACCACTTGTCAGGCTGTGCTGTGATAGGCATCCCATGTATAAAGTAGAGGAAGATGGGCGTGGATGTTAGCTCAGGGCCCAGTCTTCCTCAGCAAAAAAGAGGAGGATTGGCAGTGGATGTTAGCTCAGGGCTAATCTTCCCCCCCCCCAAAAAAAAAAAAGTCTACTGATTTAAATGTTATGGTATGTAAAAAATACCTTCACAGCAACATCTAGACTGGTATTTGACCAAACAGCTGGGCACCAAAGCCTAGCCAAGTTGATGCAAATTAACCACCACAGATGTGTAGGTTCATAGTTTGGACATTTTTAAGCCATTATTTCTTCATACGTTTTCTGTCCCCAGCTCCTCCTTGTTTTCAGTGTCTCTAATTACATGTATATTTGGCCAATTAAAGTTATTCCATGGCTCACTGATGCTAAATTCACTTTTTTAAAATTCTTTTTTCTCTCTGTGTTTCATTTGGGGTAGTTTCTATTGCTATGCCTTAAAGTTCACAAATCATTGCTTTTGCAGTATCTAATCTATTGTTAATCCCATCCAGTGTATTGTCTTCTTAGATATTATCTTCTTCAGTGTATTTGTCTTCTTAGATATTGTCAAGAAGTTCACTTTGGGTCTCTTTATATCTTCCATGTGTCTACTTAACTTTTGAACATATGGGATACAGTTATAATAACTTTTAATGTCTTTCTATTTCTATCTGTGTCAGTTCTGGGTCAGGTTCAATTGACAGTTCACCTTACTGTGGTTTGTGTTCAACAAATAAAACAATGATAGAGTATGAAACAAAATAGATATTTAGGTTCAGAGAAGGAAAAGGTAAGTGGGGCCAAGGAAGGCTTCACAGAGATGAGGACTGAATTGAGCCTTAAAATATATCAAGGTTTCAGCTGGGTAGGAAGGCACCTGGGAGGGAGAACAGCCTAGACAGAGTTGAGAAGGTAGGAATGAGGATGGATGGGGGCCTTCAGAGTACAGCACAGAGGCTAAGGGGGAAATGGGAAATCAACAAGTTGGTACATTTACCACCTGGTGCTCCAAGCACAGCACTGAAGAAATATATAAGCAGGGCAAGGTCTCACAGCCATGATTTAGAGAGACTAACCTGGGGATGTAGGTGGAATGAAATGGAGGGGAAGGGATGAGAGGTGGGAGCAGAGGCCAGGAGGATGGTGCATTAGACCAGAGGGGCGGAAATAGAAAAATGAAGAGGAGAGGAGAGGGAAGAGTCAGAAAAGTTAAGATCTGAATCTATACTTCTCAGAGAATCTTAACCTTGGCTTGAAGGCAGAAGTTGGAGTCCAGATTATGGGAAACGAGTTTTATTTTGGGTGTTGGGTCTTCGGGGTAGTGGCATAGGACTGAAAGGTAGAGGTCAGAACCAGACGAGAAGAACTGCCCTCTCAGTTAAAAGGTGATGGCTTAGCCCTGAATGAGAGTTCTGGTCCCCTTTTACCACTTGGATGATGACCCCAGAGGACTTGCTTAACCTCTTGGAACCTCATTTTTCTCGTTTTCCAAATGTCATGAGGGTTTTGTGATGAACAAATAAGCTAATGGACACGGACAGATGTGTTTCTGTGGTTCACAAAGGGTTTTACGAAATAGGTGATGATAATCATTTTACAATTACTTTAAGTCACGTGAATGAATAAGATCTTGGAGGAAGACAGCAGAGAGAGATCAGAGACCCCAGGGGTAAAACTTGGAGAAATTTCACAGGATATCATCCAAAAGAGAAGTCCATGATGGAGGCAGAGGTAAACTTGGAGAGGTAAGAGACCCTGGAGATGGACAGTGCTTTGGGGTGGGCTTTGCGTAGTTGAAGAAATTCAGTTGGTAAACACTCATCAAAAGTGTCCGTCTAGAGTTGAGGTATGATAGAATGACTTTCAGAGTCACAGTCAATATGAAATGGAGAAAATACCCTCAGCAGAGCTCACTGCCCTGACATGGGGAACCTCCAGACATAATCAGATGCCCTGAAGGTCACCTCGGGGAACACCTGAAATCCTCAAGGACTGTTCGAATCCATCCTGAAGAAGGAGTGTGTTAACAGGAGAGGGTAGTCTGCTTGGTGCCTATTTTCCATCACCAGCTGGCAACCCCAATTCACACCCTTATCTTCCTCTTTTTTTCTTTCTCCCCAAATCCCCCCAGTAGATAGTTGTATATTTTTAGTCGTGGATCCTTCTAGTTGTGGCATGTGGGACGCCGCCTCAGCGTGGCCTGATGAGCAGTGCCATGTCTGCGCCCAGGATCCAAAACGGTGAAACCCTGGGCTGCCAAAGCGGAGTGTGGGAACCCAGCCACTCCGCCCCGGCCGGCCCCCCTTATCTTCTTTCTTATCTGATCTCCCTCGCTCCTGTTCCCCCAACTCCTAGTTTCCCTTTCCCCAAGTCCGTTCTCCATTTTGTTTAATAAAAATCTGTTATGTCACTCACGTGCTCAGATCCCTTCCAGAGTTCCCATTGCCTCAGGATAGAGGCGGGATTCCTTAGGCACACAGGATCCTGCTGCCATGGTCTGTCCCTCTCCAGTTCTCTCCCCTGACATTCCCACAGGCACCCTCTGCTCCGGTCAAACCTTGGCAGTTTCCCGTAACCACCCCGGGCTTTCGTTGCTTCCTGTCATTGCAAGGGGTGCTTCTCCTAGGCTGCCCTGCCCTCTTAGACTTAACTTGAAAGCCTTTCTTAAGCCTCAGGCTGAGCCAGATGTCCCTGTGCGTACCCTTGTCAGAGCCCTGTGTAGTTGTTGATAGTCTGATTTCTCATCTTTCTCTTGAGAGCAGGGAAGATCATTATCTCTTTCCTCCGTACAGTCTCTTCCACACAAGACTTTCCCCAAAATACCTCGATTTCAAGCAGTCTTTCTGGTTGTCAGTCCACTTGTCCCTGTTTGGAGTCTCCAAAATACACACCCAGTACACCCGGGCGAGGATGGAGAGAGCCTGGTCAGGAGCTCCCTAGCCAGAGCGCGCCACTTGCACTTCCCGGAGTGGCCGCCAGGGGCCGCCGGGCTCTTTGTTTTCCTTTCTGGCCCGGGGTCGGGGCCGGAGGCCTGCAGAGCGCATGCTCTGGGGCAGTTCGCGGCCGGGCCGGCGAGCGGAGGAGTTCCTTGTGGCCGACCTGCAGCGAGGTAGGTCGCCGCCGTCACGGGCGGAGGGTCCGGGCGGAGGGCGGCGCGCGGGACGGCCACCGTCGGCGCGCGGGCGTCCGCGGCGGACCGGGGCTTGT